>NC_134688.1:181724444-181858659 GCF_050947455.1 Rhinoderma darwinii
ATAACGTCCCAGAGCTGTTCGATGGGAGACCAGGCCGAATACGCTGCAGGCCTTGGTAGCATGTTTAGGCCACGTAGGCTGCTCACAGTAGCACAAGTAACATGCGGCCTGGCGTTGTCCTGACGAAAAATGGCTTCTGGGACACTGAGAAATGAACGTAACACTGGTTCCATGACCAAATCAATTTAATGCTGAGCTGTTAGTGTACCTGAAATGAAGACTAGAGTGGTCCGGCTACTACTAGAGTGGTACATAATGCCATCCCACACCATGATCCCGGGAGTAGGAACGGTGTGACATTGTCTTGTGAAGGCCCTTTTATGTCGTTGTCCACGTGGTCTCCAGACCAATCTCCGGCTATCATTGTGTCCAATACATAAGCGGGACTCGCTGAAGAGGATAGACCTCCATTGCCGTCTTGCTGTGCACAATGATAACTTTGAGAGCGGTGGCATATGGTCAATGGAACACCTGTAGCTGGACGTCTGGCTCATAGCCCAATGTTGTGCTAATGCCTTCTGATGGTTTGTGTCGACACTGGTTGCCACCCTAGGCTCGGGATGTGACGTCCCATTTCACTTGCAGTACAGAATGGATCACTATGTGCCATTCTTCCAATCAGACAATCCATCCATGCAGAGGTTCGCCTCCGCACACCTCTTGCTGTCATTCCTGTTGGTGGTTGTTCTCCCAACCAGCCTAGGCCTGTAGTGATCTGCCGAAATGATAAACCAAGCTTTCTCAGTTCAAGGATTCTGTCCCTCACAGTTTCCGACAAGTGGCGGTAACTGGCACGTCGACAAACAGGCATCGTACAATCATCCCACACCACTTGATTTTTGAGGTTTTATGTGGCTAAAAAACTTTGCTTTCAATCTGTCTTCTATGCTCCTCCCACATGCCACCAATTGGAGCTATGTGCTTGAAAATTTGATCATTTGCAGATCTTAGCGACCCCCTGCTACTGCCTTGATTTGCATTACCTTATGGCTTTCCTCACTTGGTTTGAAGAAGTATTCGGCACACAGAATGTGGGTTTTAAATTCTTTCAATTTATTGTATTCGATGCCAGCGGCTTAGTGCGTGCAACGTTTCGGTCAGGAGACCTTCGTCAGGCACTATTGGTGTACAGAATAATACACGTAAGTATATTAGCATCAATGGGTTGGGACCCTATTTGTGCACCTCCTCTGGTCTAGTGCATTCTGAACCAATATCTTTCCTCACTTGGTGTTACAATTTCAATGTTGAGGAGTGCATAATTTTTGTTTTATTCAAGGCCCATTATAAGGCCATATAAATCGTATTGTAAATCCTGTAAAAAAACAAAACAAAACTTTCAAAGTTTCTTAAAAAAAAAAGTTTCAACTTTCTTAAAGTTTTTATATAAGTAAAGCTCGTTTAACTAAGCACGAAGTATGTCCTCTTCTTTAAAATACATTATATAAAATGTTATTGCATCCCCTAGTAGTACAGGCTGACTATCGTCCTCGGACAAGAAATAGTTGACCACCCATGTTTTAAAGAATATTTCAAGAGGAAGTTATCTTGTATGTAAGTGTAGTTTAGTTCAGTAAAATCTTGTTTGGGTAGACCAGTGATTCCCAACCAAATTATTCCACAAATCTCAACCAGCATAACACCTACTAAGATAGTTGGGCTAATACATGCATAGAGCAACTCCAAATGAACCGTGTGATATACGAATATGAACACCCATATAAGAAATCACACATGAACCATTATTAGCGAAAAATAGACAATATTTTATTGAAAGTCAAAATCATTAAAAATAAGTACATTGGCAGTAACATTACCCATAGAAAAAGGATCCCCACATAGGTCGGGTCCCACAGCCTCTATAGTAAAGTGCAAATAGTGCATGCAAAGACCGGTACATAAGTAATACGATGAATATGGATAGAAACCATCCAAAGTAAAGTAATATAAAAACCAGACCGCAGAAAGGTACAATTAAGGAGGCATACAGACCAGAACTATGGCGGGGATCCTTTTTCTATGGGTAATGTTACTGCCAATGTACTTTTATTTTTAATGATTTTGTTTTTCAATAAAATATTGTCTATTTTTCGCTAATAATAGTTCATGTGTGATTTTCTTATATAGGTGTTCAAATCTCAACCAGCGCCATTGGCTGGACAAGACATCAAAGCCTAAACAAGATCTTGGTGTGGAACAACTTGTACGGAAATGTATCTCAGGACTGTGGATTCCATTATGGAATCCAATTGTATACAAGTATAAGCAGATGGGTTTTAAATTATTTTGCTATTTTTCAAGATTTGACATTTATTGTTTGATACTTTTTGAGTGCAAATTCAGTTCTATGGGAGTTACGAGAACAGCGTAGCTCAGCGAGTGGGACCCGCATCTACTTAATAATTTAGAAGTGATGGGTTACAGGTGGATCCTGTGTGTCAGAGACATGCAGGACCCGCTGTCCCTGAACCAGTCAGTCATGCGTACCTGACCGATAAAGGATTCAGTGAATGATACAGCTGCTCGGGGTGGGGCTTCAAAACGAGTCGACTGTACCTTGTCACAACTGTGACAGACGGAAACCATTAGCTAGGTTTCCGTCACCATTCAGTTCAATGGTGAGGGAAACGGAAGCAGAGCTTTCCGTGTGCCTTTCTGCTGAGGGGTTAACCTGACGGAAACCTCTGAAGGAAGTCCTCAGTAGAAACGAACACTGTTTTGAACACACCCTAACTGGTTTAAAAGTACTGAGTATCACATCCAAAGTTGGCAACATCACCGGTTTGTGTACGTTACATAATGTTTGTCAAGTATATGATGGAGTATAGTCATAATAACTACAATATATACAAAACGCTACAGTGTATTACAATAACTTGCGCCATAATCTAGTATTAAACACATACCCATGATCAGAAACCACTGGATGGTACCAATCCCAACGCAAGTTTCAGCTTGAGCCTCCATCTGGTGCACCATGATGGTAGGATATATCTTTTAGTAATTAAAGCGGAACTGTTACCTCAATATGATATCGTAGTTAAGGGCAGAAAATTATAGGAACAGGTCAAGCCTCCTATTGATGCTTTTGGCTAATAGGAGCAATAAAAGTATACACTGGACTGCTAGTTTTGAGTCTGAAGTATTCATGAATAGAGCGCTTGCCCAGTCTGTCTTTGCCCCTTCTCACAGCAGTTGACAAATTACTGTGTATGCAATATTTTTTTTGTGCCGCGTTGGCTAAAAGTAGAGCAGACCTGTCCCTGTAAAATGCAATCCTTACATAGGAAAGCATATTGAGGTGACAGATCCAATAAAAGTTATGAGCATGTTCTTCTACCTGGTGACTTCCAATGGAATACATCTTTGTTTTTGTTTGTGCATTTCTTCTTATTAAATTGTATTAGGAGGTGCTGACTAACTATGCATTTTTTATTTATATATATATATATATATATATATATATATCCAAAAAGAAAATTCAGCAGCACTCCAACGATCAAGGTGAAAAAAGTGAAATTTATTGTGCCAACATGGCAATGCAACGTTTCCGTCCCACCTTGGGACCTTTCTCAAGCTTGAGAAAGGTCCCAAGGTGGGACGGAAACGTTGCATTGCCATGTTGGCACAATAAATTTCACTTTTTTCACCTTGATCGTTGGAGTGCTGCTGAATTTTCTTTTTGGATATACGTATAGTCTTTGGATCGGGACTATCAGCTGGCACCCTCCATTACTGGAATCTGCAAATTGAATTAGAGTGCTGCCGTTTTTCTACTGGTATATATATATATATATATATATATATATATATATATATATATATAATCTCTGTGTGTGCGAGATGTATTAAGTTGCAATTTCTGCATAGTTGAAGATAAACCGTTTTGTTGCTTAGCTTAGGCTAAGTTCACACTACCGTTACTATCCGTTTACCTCTCTTCCATCAGAAAAAGAGAGGAGAGATACATTAAATGGAAAGCAACGGTTCCGTTACAATTACCATTGATTTCAATGGTAATTCTTTTGTTTCAGTTGCTTTCCGTTCGTTTCCATTTTTTTTAACAGAAACAAAAGTGCAGTCTGCAGAACGTTTGTTTCCGTTCAAAAAAACGGAAACCTAGCAAACAGAAAGCAACTGATACAAAAGAATTACCATTGAAATCAATGGTAATTCTAACGGAACCATTGCTTTCCGTTTAATGTATCGATCGTCTCTTCCTCTGACGGAAGAGGTAAATGTATAGTAACGCCAGTGTAAAAGAAGCCTTAAAGGATTGTATTACCCTCTAATAATAATAATTTAAATAAAGTAAGTCAGTTGTACTTTAGTGACAAACCACTTTTTTTTTTATTTTTCTAAATTAAATTTTTTTGAATTGAGAATTGTTGACACACACACACACACACACACACACACACACACACATCCTTGACCTAGCAGCAAAATCCCCTCCCCCTTGAGAGACAGCCATATTAACACCCTTCTTTCACCATTATTGCTAGACATGCATTCGATCAGCAATAGTTAGTAATTTACATATCTATAGGGGGAATATATCAAAAGTTTAATGCCAATTTATCCCCGATTAGCATAGACAGTTACCTCCTTATAAAAATAATATAAGTTTTGCATTACTTACCTCTTCTTTTGTACAGTACCCGCTCGTACTGAGAGAAACCGGGTATCGATCAAAGCTTGACTAGGTAAAATAGGTGTGTCAAGCCAGCGACTATGTAAATTTTGCCATATAGTTAATTTTTAAATATATCCCTTGTTCTAATCTAATAATCCCATTAATTTTGGAAGTAAATTCATTAATAGTATGGGGATTAGTTGTATCCAATGGGCTGCAATTGTTTTCCTAGCCTAATATAGTATCAATACCAAAACAAAAAAGAAAGACACAAGATCCGGAAATATTCAAGGCACTCTTTAGGTATAGAAAAAAATATTTTATATTTTATTTTCTCTGAATTAGTTTAATTTCTATGTGTGACACATAGAAATTAAACTAATTCAGAGAAAATTAAAATAAATAAAATATAAATATTGTTTTCTATACCTAAAGAGTGCCTTGAATATTTCCGGATCTTGTCTCTTTCTTTTTTGTTTTGGTATTGTTATTTCTCTAGAAATGGCACCGTGCAATATGTATTGCATTTTTTAGGAAATCTTATTGGATAAAATTCTCCTATATTCTTTCTTGCTAATATATTATCCATTGGATATCTAGGGCTCTGAATTATCCAATTCCAAATCTCCAAACATACATATCTTTAAATCCGTGGGGATACTGTGTGTACCTCTTTTATAATCCAAGACTCCATTAATATGGGCCCATTTCTGTGCACTCCCACAAGATAAGGGGTAGACAATCATTGTCCATATCACATCTCGGTCAGCTGGAATCTGCACTGATCCCGGTTTTATTCAGGAGAGAGGGGGTATTCTCTGTAATCGTAATTGATTAGTCACGGATCCTATAAAAACAGCCTGACGCCAATGTACAATGCATTTGGAAAGTCTTCAGACCCTTTCACTTTTTCACAATTTGTTATGTTGAGACCTTGTGTAAAATATTCAACTTTTTCTTTCCCTATCATTCTGCACTCAATACCCCAGAATGACAAAGTAAAAAAATTTAAAGGGTCTGAAGACTTACAATGCGTTGTATGTCTAAACTGAAACAAACCAGTGGTAATTCATTGACTATATTAATCAAATCTAGCTACTAAATTCTGCATTGTCTTGTTTTTTTCTTCATGTAACTGGGGGCAACCTAGGTATCATCAAGGTGTAAGAAATAAAATGTTCAAGAACTGAAATTATTGCATAATCAGTGATTTTTGTATATTTACGGGGATGAGTGAGGTCTTTGACAGAATTCTGTTTCACTTAATAGGTCTTATTGTTGGGGTGATATTACGGTATGGCATACCTTCCACCAACACCTATGACAAAGCCATCAGCTGCTCTCCAGAACAGAGAGCATTCACCACACTCCTTGTCAACGTCAGTGGGAAGTTCTTTGAGTACACATTGAAGGGAGAAATTATCCCTGAGAGGATTCATAATGTGGAACAGAATGACATGTTGAGAAAAGTAAGTGAACCTTAGCTATTTTTTTTTTTGCTTACATTTTTTTGAGGTACAAGCAATTAGACTCTGAGTATTTGTAGAGAGATTTAGTTTTAATATAGTTTTGTCATCCGGACCGGCCTCTTAGTATTAGAGCAGGATATGGAAACATTATATTAAACAAACAACACCAGTGCCAGTAAGATGTATATAATGTGCCATGTTAAAGAGCATATGTAGCGGATATCCTCACTTCCTGTTTCTAACAAATGAGCCCTCTGTCAGGGGAGGATAACCACCACACATGGCATAGTGTAGGCTCTGTTCACCTATTGTTTTTACACGGTTTGTTGTTGAGGTCCAGAAACGTCTACAAAGCAGTAGACACAAGGTAGGCCCTGCACAAGTCTATAATGTAATTTAGAAGCTAGAAGTGCTTGTTTTATACAGTGAGCTGACCACATGTAAACACTAAAGGGATTATAAATGGTGCTGAATAAACCAGGCATACAGCGTGATCTGTATAAAGTGCACGGAGCAGAGGAGTAGGAATGGAGGGGGGCAGTGGCGTGGAAATTGGGTTAGCACTAGACTTAAAAAGGGCTCTTAGGCTTTGTTCACATCTGCGTTGGGGTCCCGTTCTGACGTTCCATCGGAGGTTTCCGTCAGAACGGGACCCTGAACAGACACAAACTGACACAGATGTAAACCAGAAGTTTCTGTTTCCATCACCATTGATTTTAGTGGTGACGGATCCAGTGCCCATGGTTTCCGTTTGTCTCTATTGTGCAACGGAACCGTCGTTTTGCTGGTTTCCGTCTGTGTCAGTTTGTGTCTGTTCAGGGTCCCGTTCTGATGGAAAGCTCCAACGGAACATCAGAACGGGACCCCAATGCAGATGTGAACAAAGCCTAATAGTGTCGTTTTTTTTTTTTGTGATAAGCACACAAAAAAAAGATACGCTTTCAGAATGTATTTAACCCCTTGCCACTGCAGCCAGTTTTGACCTTCCTGATAGAGCCTTATTTTTCAAGTCACTATGTGGTAATACTTTGAGTAGTAAAATGTGGTTGATACATTCAGTGTTTCTTTATGGAAAAACACCATTCCAGAAAATTTTGAAAAATCTGCATCTTTTTTAAATTTGAATGTTTTCTGCTTGTAAGACTTAGTTATACCACGCAAAATAGTTACTAATTAACGTTTCCCATATGTCTACTTTATTTTGGCGACATTTTTTTTGTACCACCTTTTTATTTTTCTAGATTGTTACAAGGCTTTCAACTTTAGCAGCCGTTTTTCAAAACCTATTTTTTTTAGGGACCAATTCAGTTCTAAAGTGGCTATATTTGCATAAATATAAAATTGCTCATAACTTGGCCAAAAATGATAGTTTTTCAAAAAAAACAAAACGTTACTGTTATCTACATTGCAGTGCCGATCACATGCAATAGGAGATAGGGATTTGATAATCTGGTGACAGAGCCTCTTTAAGGAGGTCTATATGTAAAAAAAAAACAAAAAAAAACAACCCAAAAACTATAAATCACTCCATTTTAAAAACTGAACCCATCAAAGTATCAAGCAACATTTTTTAAAAATAAACCCTTTAGGCATTTCACAGGAATGTTTTTTCGACACCATTATGTCTTCAGAGGCCTCAAAGGGGTTTTCCATTCCCATAAAATTGATGGCCTATCCTCAGAATAGGCAATCAATATGTGATCGGTCGGAGTCAGATTCCCGGCACCCTTGCCGATTAATCTTTCTTTTTTTTTTTTTTTAGGGGGCGCAGCACTCATACGACCTCTGCTTACCCTTCATTCCTGTCACTGCTCGTACTGTGAATTGCCAATCATCGACGCACTAGTAGCAGTGGTTCATAGTAGTACAGCCTTCTCCCATTCACTTAAATGAGAGGTAGCTGTAATACCGTGAACTGCCGCTACTAGTGTGTCGCTGATTCACAGTACGAGCAGTGGATATGAAGGGGAAGCAGCGTTCATACGAGCGCTGTGGCTCCCCCTTCTAAACAACTAATCGGGGTGCTGTGAGTCTGGCTCCGACCTATACTCTATAGATGGCAGGAAAGTGTTTATTGGCATTGGAAAAACCCCTTTTAAGATGCTAAAACATGAGAACCCCCCCCCCCCCAAAAAAAAGACTTAATTCTGTAAACCACACCCCCAAGGAATTCATCTAGCGGTGCAGTGCACGTTTTGACCGCCTATTAGACTTTGTACTCTGCAGACCTAAAGGCCATTGAAAGGCCTCCAGTTGCCGTAGCAACCATCGGAACCTCGCGCAATCACGTTGCAGGAGCACTGAAGGGTTTCAAAACACTTAGATCCCATGGTCGCTATTGACAGCGGCATAAAAGGGGTTAAATGGGCCGGAGCGGAGCTAGCTCCCATCCTGGTGGTTACCATAGTGTCTCGGTTGTCACCCGTTGGTAATGGCTAAGGCTCCGCTTCAGAGCCTGCGCAATCACCCCGATTCTAACGGTACTGCGGTTTGTGGGAACCCCTTCCCAACAGCATCGGCGGATGTCAGGAAGGGGTTAATGAGTGAATGTTGGTGATTAAACTGACCATACACATAAGATAAATGTTAGCCAACAAGCCATGCTGACTGTACACTTGTGAAAAATCATCCTAACCTACCAGTTTTAGCAGTATCACCCGACCATTTTGTGTATCCCACAGCAGATGTTTACGTGGAAAGAGGGATCAGGCATGTTTGATTTCAACAAAAGCAATCGTAATTCCGCTCTACCCATTGAAATTAACATTTATGGTGGAGCTGCAAGACCGCTGTCGCCCGAAAGAGTTTGGTCGATGTCTATCTCAAATGTATGGCCTGCTTTATGTGTATGAGGCAGCTGGACAGCTATTCCATGCACATGGCCTGCTATAGTCCGACTGAGGAAGATCAAATCGTGGAGTCGTCAATCCTGTCAGGTGGCTCTTCTTCATGCTGTTTGGCTGAAAGGGATCACCACTGGAAGGAAATATAGCATGAGTTTACTTTTCTGTCCCGATTTAAGACATTAGGAAAGTTTTGCTGCTATACATACTAGAGTAGCTGTAAAGAACTCTATCATTATAACCGAGCAATGGCCGCTTTGTTCTTTGTATTTACAGACACTAAATTATTTTGTCTCCTTTTATTTACTTTTGGCTTGCTGTTCACCTCCTAACCCAATACTTAACAGCACAAGAAAATTCAGTGTAGAGCGATGATTTATATTTTTCAGCTTTTTCAGTTAGTGCAAAGCAAATAATTGAAAACTAGGAACTAGAGAGATGCATTGCATGTTATCAGGAAACATGTCTTCATTGTAATGAAAATTGATAAAATATTGATTGAATAATTCCGCAGACTAAATGCAAATGTAACTTAATTGAAATAGGAAACCTAACTGGGCTAGTCTGTGCATTCCATTACTACCGGTATATAGATGTTGTTTCTATAGTATGAGCTGTTGCTCCCCTCAATGACTATTATGTACTACTCATTGCTACTTTTATATTGCTTAATCTTAAAAACGAAAAAAATGCAAGTTACATTTTTGTGCACTTTTTAACTAACAGATTTGCTATCTAAATGTTTCAAAATCTCTGTCGCCATCTGGTATACACACAGGTATATGCAGCATTGATGTATTTCCAGAATATTTTTATGCTGGTATCCGTTGTATTTGTCCGAATACACTCCTTATCTTCTTAAATCTACATCTTGCATGTTTACACTGATCTAAGTCCAGTCAAGTGAGCGCAGTATGCAGAGCATAGCCGGGAAGGGTTATCCTATCCCGCTTTTGTCACATAGCATACGGCTACCACACAGACTGTTCATATGGCCATGTAAATAAAGCCTAAAGGTGATATTCAGCCCAAAAGTGAACACCACTGATGTGACATGTGTTGGTTAGATTTTCTCTATAATGTGCAGCAATGTGTATTGTCAGTGGAATCAATAATAATCTAGAACAGTATTTCCCAAACTGTGGGTCGTGACCCCCAGTAGGTAGTGTAAAGACCTCTGGCGGGTCGCAAGCCACTCACTGATGGCCCCGAGCCCAATGAGCTGGTGGTGCCCAGGGCCGGTTCCCCAGCAGGGACCTGTTCCGGTTTCAACTTTATCTGCGCCCTCAGGATGCAGATACAGTTGAATCCAATGCTGGAGCAAGGAGCTGACGGCTCCTTGCTCCAGCATTCACTATATAATGCCAGCCATGAGCGGCTCGGCTCAGACAGGCATGATGTAGTGAGGTCATAGCGCCTGTCTGTGCCGAGCCGCACACTGCATAGACCAGAGGAGCAGAGGGATCTCCTCCACTCGTCGTGATGACGAGGATAGGTGAGTAATTATTTAATAATTTGTTATTAGGCATTATACTGCAAGGGGGAAGCAGTGGGGCATTATACTGCAAGGGGGAAGCAGTGGGGGCATTATACTGCAAGGGGGAAGCAGTGTGGGCATTATACTGAAAGGGGGAAGCAGTGTGGGCATTATACTGAAAGGGGGAAGCAGTGGGGGCATTATACTGCAAGGGGGAAGCAGTGGGGGCATTATACTGCAAGGGGGAAGCAGTGGGGGCATTATACTGCAAGGGGGAAGCAGTGGGGGCATTATACTGCAAGGGGGAAGCAGTGGGGGCATTATACTGCAAGGGGGAAGCTATGGGGGCATTATACTGTGTCTGGACTTTATACTGTATGGGAGCGGTATACTGTGTGGGGGCCGCTTTAGGGTTGGTATACGGTGTGGAAGGGCAGCCTTAGAGGCATTATACTGGGGGCGCACTATGGGGGCATTATACAGTAGGGGCAGCTTTGGGGGTATTATTTTTTGTGGGGAACCCACGCGGATGTTTTGCCCCCCCATCCCTGTTCTAAACCCATAGATTCACCTGTGATGGCCTCTGATCGATGGGTCCTGTCACATGACCCACCATGAGCAGCCATAGTCGGGCCTCAGTGACACAGCAGCAGGATACCTTGAGCCCGCCCGCACAATTGTCATTGTTTTCGATGTTGCAGGGACTTATTTTTCGAATGGAGCGAAGTCTAGCTACGAATAATGTTGACGTACGTCAGACAAAATGGGGCTAAGTACACAAGTTTTAGCTTCCCTGTTTTTGCCTTCAAGTATTCAGTGCTGGGAAAAAGTGTTTGACAAATTGGCTAAAATATAAGTCAGGTGAAGGGAACATTTAAATGTTTAAGATCATCTTAGGCTATGTTCACACCAGCGTTATCATTCCGACATTCTGCTCCCTCAGAGGAGCAGAACAAGGGAATGACGGAAGCAAATGTTCTGTTGCACAAGGAATATCACGGGCGGCCGAGGGAACGCATTGACTTTAATGGGTTCTGATGGGGTATCCATGGTTTTACCGGAGGCCGGATCTGCGGTGGAGGCCCCTAACGGAGCCTTCAATGCAGATGGGAACCAGGCCTAACCAATTTAATATAAAATAAAAACCACACAAACACAAATGCAGCTTTTAAATATTCTATTTATTGAGGATAAAATTTTATTACAAATCTAGATGTGAAAAACGTATCCCCCCCCTAAAACGAATAAGTGGTTGTGACACCCTTGGCAGTAACAACTCCAATCGAACGTTTGCGATATCTTGCGATGTCTTTTACATTGATGTGGAGGAATTTTGGCCCACTCTTCTTTGTTTTAATTCGGCAACATGATAGTTTAAGGTCTTGATTTGGCCACTAAAACAAATGACAGGACTTTGTCTCGGCCACTCTAAAACCTCAGTTTTTGTTTTGAGCCATTCAGATATGGACTTGCTTTTTGTGCTATGGATTGTTGTCCTGTTGGCTTTACGCCAGATGTATTGAGACCTATGTTTTCCAAAAAGCTCCACCTTTCTCTCATCAGTCCACAGAATAATATCCCAAAAGACGTGGATGACGTCCGTGTGCTGTGCATGGAAATCACGCGCAGCACATGGACTCATTGATTTCAATAGGGCCGATCACACATGCGTGAGCTTTCACGCAGCGAGAGTCTGCTGCGTGAAACTCACTGCATGTCCTATATTGGTGTGTTTTCACGCACCTACGCGCCCATTGAAGTCAATGGGTGCGTGAAAACCACGCTCCGCACACTGATGTGGTGCGTAATTAGCGCATCAATTCGATTGAAAATAATAATAATAAAAAAGTGTGCTTTGCGAGTAAAGGCGAGAGGAGCCTTTGTGTTCCTTTTAGGTCAGCAGTGATATGCGCCTTGCAACTCTCCAATGGATGGTGTTTTTGCTCCGTGTCTTTCTTAATGTGGAATCGTGTACATTGACTTTAACTGAGGCAAGTGAGGCCTGCAGTTCTTTAGCTGTTTGTCTGGGTTATTTTGTGACCTTCTGGATGAGTTGTCGTTCTGAAATTTTGATAGGCCGGCTACTCTCGAAGGTTCATCACAGTTCCACATTTTCTCCATTTGCAGATAATTGCTCTCACTGGTCTGCTGCCGCCCCAGAGCCTGAAGGCCCTTTTAGACGGGAAATCGAGCCTTCATATGAGCGTTTTCTCCCAATCATCGACCTGTGTAAACAGGGCAACTGTCAGCTGATGAACGTTCATCGGCTGATCGTATCGTTTATGCAGCAGAAAATATTATCATTGTCGTCAGCGCATCTCCTATATAAACAGGGAGATGTGCTGCAGACATGATTGTATTGCATGGGGATGAGCGATCGCAGTAACAATCGCTCATCCCCATACGTTACTGATGATCGCTGCTTTTGAAGAAGCAAACGTGCACCGATCAACAAACTGTCTTGTTGATCGGCGCTCGTTGTTACGTGTAAAATTGACCGGTGTAAAAGGACCCTTAGCAGTGGCTTTGTGACCCTTTTCTAAACTGATAGATTTCATGGACTTTAGTTACATTTCTGTAGTTAAATCTCTTTAGAACGTGGCATCAGGTTCTGCTTTTTGAGACCACCTAGCCTGCTTTACATTGCCAGACAGGTTCTATTTAAGTGATGTTTAGATTCAACATGTCTGGCAGAACTCATTCCTGGGTCTGGCTAGTGAATTTAACCCAATTGTCAATTGAATTTAGTTAACTAGTGATTTAGAAGCTAAAGGGGCAATAACATTTTCATATATGACCAGCATTTTTCCTTCAATAATTCAATCATTATTTAAAAACAGCATTTTGTGATTACTTGGGTTATCTTTTGTCTGATATCAAAAGTAGTTTAGAGATCTAAAACATTTAAGTGTGACAAATATACAAAAATAGATAACAAAAAATAAAATATATATATATATATATATATATATATATATATATATATATATATATAAAAACACAAGAGCCTTTAGCGAGATTGTCCTGACATCCTCCTAGTGCTGACTATATGGTTCTGTCTTGCAGACTCTCCGCCAATTATAGTGTGCATCCACATTAATGTTCATGTCTTTATACTCCATATTATTCATCACTGCGTATCATTCTCTTGCTGAAATTACAGGTCTTGCTAAGAGGCATTACTGGTACAAATGCCTGACTGTGAATTGTAGTCAGCAGGGTTATAATTCTCTACAAGTTGTACCCGTCTTTGTATTTTCTACCACAAAAATTGCTTCAATTGCCTTTATCATGCGTTCTAAGAAAAATTGCTTTGTATGCGAGAGTGATTATTTTTATTTTTTTTACTTTGAGTTCATCTATTATTGCCTGAGTCTTTGCCATTGCCTGAGATGTTCATTCAGGCTTCATTGCACATCTGAAACTTGCCTTTGAGGCTGGCACTAGCATTGCCTGTTTTGCCCATGAGGTTTCAGTCCTGTGGCCTAGCATACTCTGCCACAGAGGATGCTGTGTGCTTTCCATTAAGTGCTTAAGTAATAATAGACATAATTTCACGGTGGCCAGACCTGCAATTGTTTCCCTAGCCGTATACATTATGCTCTAAGCAGTTTATGCAGAAGCTATAATCATCCCTCTGCCTTTTCTGTATTAGAAATTCAAATAATAAAATCAAAGCTTTAGTGGCTAGGTATTCGTTGAGGGCTAGATTCTAAAAAGGGCACGAGTAAAAGAAACTGAGAATCTAAACTGGTACACCAATGGAAAATGGCTAGTACGAGAATACAACAGCCTAGGGCAGGGGTCCCCAACCCATGGCGGCTCGTCAGATCCTGCAGTGTGGCTCGCGAGCTATCACCGGAACATTAACGGCGGTCCTGTCCAGTAATTTGGAGGTTTCTGTAGTACAGGGGAATTGGAGGAGGAGCAGCAGTGCAGTGCTGTAATGGCGTTTAATGGCTCCGCCTTCTCCTTTTATGTCCACCACGGACTTCCTCTGCACTAAGCAAAGAATGCGAACGAGAGAAGAGGAGGAGACATTAAACGTTGTTACAGCGCTGCATCTGTCACCAGCCCTTCGCTCCCGCGCTTAGGCCACACTTGCCACCATTGGTATGTACAGCTGCAGCATCACTTTTTGGGAGAGTTTCTCAGAAGTACAGGTAGTCAGTGTGATTTCTGACTCGCCAACTCCCACCCCAAAACAAATAACAACCCAATACCTACTAAATATAAATTAAACATATGCAGGGCTCCACTTCTCAATCAACTCTCCTCCACAAGCACATTTATGAGGGCAGGTGATAGATTTGGGGGGGGGGGGGGGGGTTGAGGAGCAATGCTTATATTTATATACATAGGAGGGAAAGTAGAAACATGGTTTCTCGCCCACCCCCCACAAAAACTAATACCTGCAGAATTTGAATTAAACACAAACAGGGCTCGACATTTTCTACCATACCAACTACCTGCTCTCCTGCTTTGGGGTGGAAAAGAGGTGCCATGTTCATGTTACCAGTTGCATGTAAGCATGGCCCTTTAGGCCCATTGGACACGTAGTGTAATTATTTTTTTGGTCCAGTTTCCTGTTTTATATCGGTTATATGGTTTCTGCAAAGTCTAGACATTGAGGCCCGAGTTCACATGCGTAAATACTGCATTTTTTGTCGCAAAGTATTTTGTTGCAGAAAATCCGCATCGTAATACAGTAGCAGCAGAGTGTATGACATTTAAACAAATCTGATCCACACACTGCGTAAATGATAATCCGCAGCATGTCAGTTGTATTCGCATGCTTTTTTTGTTGTAAATAGCAGATGTGATTTTTGCTGCGGGAAAGCTGTGACAATGCAAAAAAAATAAAAAAATCTTATACCCAGAATTCTGTGCTCCTTTGTCCAGGCTGGCCTCCTGGGGTGTGACCGCTTCAGCCAATCACAGGCTGCAGCGGTCACAAACATCATTTCAAGACGTCTGAGTGACGTGTCACCATAGTTGGTAGCCGAATTTGCCGATTTTTGTTTTTTTTTGTTTTTTTCCATTGCAGGTTTTCCCCAGCGGACATTCCGGGCGAAAAACTGCACCACAATTTGGTGCTGTTTCTCGGCCGCAATTACCTGCGACTGCCAGGGCTGATACGCTGTATACCTTTTTTAGGCAGCGTATCCGCCCTGTGTGAACTTACCCTGAATGTGGTTCACGACCATCTCTCAGTGCTGAATGCGGCTTTCAAGGTAAGAAAGGTAGGGGACCACTGGCCTAGAGTATCCACTTCATCCTGAATCCTAGCTTGAGCTGTTCTACCTGCTGTTACCAGTTTGAAGTCAAGTTCTCATAAAGCCACCCATAGTAGCTTGAACTAAATGTCTAGATCTTCATGGAATCTTTCTACATGAAAAAATATTGAGCGATGTGGTTCTTAAAGTTTTTTGCCATTTTTTTGGTTTGAGATCTAAAGTTATAGTTTTTTTACCTCTGTTGAAATACCTGTGTAAACTGCTGGACTAAACCATAGAATGTAAAAAATATATTTACTAGACAAGCACTGATTTAATTTATCATTCTAATTAGGATTGATGTTTTCCGGTTTGGGAGTGGGCCATAAGACCTCTCTATACTAGGACGATCTAGACCATTTTCTGCCAACCGCTGGCACCTTTCATAATACAAACTAGCGTGACTGATGCCAACCAAAGACCGATATCTGTGTAAAAGTTCATCTGCAACTTTGGATTTTTTTTCAGTCGTTGTCGGGGGCAGTCTAGTAAAGTTGTTGTTTTTAAACAGGTCTGTATCCCATCAATAGAAGCTCAGACCAGGCCAAGGGTTCACGTAAAGGCTATAAAAACCTTTTGATGCTGTCGTTTTTTGTCTTTTTTTTTTTTTGTTTTTTTTTAATGTATGTGTTTTGCCGTATTAAACATTTTTCTAATATAATTTTATTTAACATTGTTTCGTTTAAGCACTGTGGCTTTTATATATTCACTATACATATAGGCTACATTACGCCACTCTAAGCCAAATCAGTTTGTAAACTGGACTGATGGCTCGGCTGACAGTGGCACCTGGGTACCTCTAACACACAATCTTACACTAATACCGATTAAATCTAAGTTAATCCGTTTCTTATTTGTTGCTCTGTAATCGAGTGGCATTAAAATAGTGGCAAATGTTTTCTGCCTCACTTGCAGCATCTTTCAGATGACTTGAGGTTGCAAGTCTAGAAAATTAAGGAGATTGGAAATTCCTTGCCTGAGGTCTTGCCCTAACTGTGGAAATCTCAATCCTTTTTTGGAATATTAGTAGACTCTTCTTAAAGAGTCTGTCACGATGACCGATTTTAATACAGACTCTGTATGATAACCTGATTGTTACACTAGTGGTTACAATTACACCAACTCTAGCCCTCTAATGTGACAATGGTGGGGGTGCTGAAAAATAGTTTACTAGTTCTTTAGTGTCACTTTGTGTACTACGTGATTTCAGTAACTCTGAAAAGGAATCGATGGATGCAGTCTGTGATGCCTTTTTAAGGTATGTTCACACGGCTTATTTTCAGCCGTTTTTCGGGCCGTAAAGGCCCCGAAAAACGTCTGAGAATACGGGGACTGAACGGCTCCAAACATATGCCCATTGATTTCAATGGTAAAAACGGCAGTTCGTTCCGATGGGGTGTTTTCTTACGTGGCCATTTGAAAAAACAACAGCATCCAGAGGAGGAGCAGGGAGTTGATCCAGTTGGGCGATGATGGACTTTACAGCCACGAGGGGTTTTATCCTGGCGTGCACGTAGGTCACGCATATCTGTCTGTATGACCTGAACGGCGGTCTTAGATTTGCCAGTGGGTTCCATGGCCTGAGCGTACTGTCACGATCTAGGGTATATCAACCCACTAGGCTGCTTTGCCGTAGCGAAGAGGCAGCTGGCCAACTCAGTCTATGCACTGTCTTGTGGAAGAGATGCAAGGCACAAGGGTACCTGAGATAGTCCAGATGATGGCAGGAATCCGGCACAGATGGGGCTAGGTGTGGCAAGTTGTGCCAGACGTGGCGGATGGCACCAGGGATGTCAGGTGACACTAGACGTGGTGTATCCAGCAGGCAAGACACGACTCTGATACAAGGTAGGCCCAGGAATGAAACAGCACGGGATACAGGACATAGGATGCAGGGAACGGGAATACTGGGAGCAGGGAGTATTCTTTTCAGTCCCCTGTTTGGCAGTTTGGGGGGCTATTTTTAGTGGGTGCAATCACACATTAGTATAGCTCTATTACAAATTCACATTTATGCACATAGGTCTCAGTTTGAGTCTGCTTAAGTAATTGAAGCGGACCTGTCACTTCTCCTGACGTTTCTATTTTTAGTAAATACTTGTATTCCCCATGAAATAACAATTCTAGAGAATTATTTCTTAGAACTCTAAGGCCCCACACGAACGTGCTTTTGCGGCCACAATTCCCCCGAAAATCCACGGGAGAATTGCGGCCCCATTCATTCTTATGGGGCCATGCACACAACCGTAGTTTTTACGAGATATCCCTGTGGCTCCGTATGGTGCCTATAAATAGCACTGTATTATAAAGATATTCTCTAGCAAAGCTTCTAGGGGAGACTATATGCAGAGGCGTAGCTAGGTTCTCCAGCACCCGGGGTAAAGATTCAGTTTGGCGCCCCCCCCCCCCAACCTCTTTCCCGAACTCTCTACAGTACTGATTAGAGGCAGAATAAACCTTTACATTAAAGAGGCTCTGTCACCACATTATAAGTGGCCTATCTCCTACATAATCTGATCGGCGCTGGAATGTAGATAACAGCAGTGGTTTTTATTTTGAAAAACTATCATTTTTGAGCAAGTTATGAGCAATTTTAGATTTAGTTTCTTAATGCCCAACTGGGCGTGTTTTTACTTTTGACCAAGTGGCTGTTGTAAAGAAGTGTATGAGGCTGACCAATCAGTGACCAATCAGTGTCCTGCACTTCTCATTGTTCCAGCCCAGCATGATCCACAGCCCAGTGAGATTGTGCAGTGAAAGAAGCTGGGCTGGAACAATGAGAAGTGTAGGACACTCATTAGTCACTGATTGGTCAGCCTCATACACTTCTTTACAACACCCACTTGGTCAAAAGTAAAAACACGCCCAGTTGGGCATTAAGAAACTAAATCTAAAATTGCTCATAACTTGCTCAAAAATGATAGTTTTTCAAAATAAAAACCACTGCTGTTATCTACATTCCAGCGCCGATCAGATTATGTAGGAGATAGGCCACTTATAATGTGGTGACAGAGCCTCTTTAAGTGACTCACCGGTGACGTCTCAGATTCTAGTTCTTTTTCTCCATCCGGTCCAGACCTCTATGATGACTTCTCCCGGCCACAGCCCATTTCTGCAGTTTGCCGCTCAGATGTCTTCAGCTTCTCACTTTTCAAACATTTCTACAACTATAAACAAAAATAAAGTTCTCATTATACCTCACACTATGCCCCTAAATATAATCGCGCCATACACTGCACCGCTAATTATAATAGCACCATACACTGTGTCACACACACACACACACACACACACACACACACACACACACACACACACACACACTGCCCCCTGTAGATGGTGCCTGCCATAGAGCCCCCTGTAGATGGTGCCCCCCATATATCTCCCCCTATAGTGCTCCACAGATAGCCCACCCCTGTAAATAGCCCCCCTGTATATATAGCCCACCCTTGTATATAGTGCTCCACATATAGCCCACCACTGAATATAGTGCTCCACAGATAGCCCACCCCTGTATATAGCCCCCCTGTAGATATAACCCACCGCTGTATATAGTGCTCCACATATAGCCCGCCCATAGATAGATCCTCCCCGTAGATAAGGCCCCCTGTAGATAAAGCCAACCCCCCCCCCCCCACCGTAGATAATGCCACACACATTTTTATTAGGATAAAAAAAAGAACATACAAACTCACCTTAATCCCGTTCCAGCGCCGTTCGGCGGCAATGGAGACCTGCTCTCTTCTGCGCAGGTCTCCTGGGGTTGAACGATGCAAGCAGCGCGATGACGGAATCCGGGACTGTCCGGCTGAATCTGGGAAGGTTGGGAGGTATGAGATAGATAATAGATAGATAATAGATAGATAATAGATAGATATTGGATGGATAGATATGAGATCAGACAGACCGATAGATAGTTAGATATGTTTAATGGAGAAATGTGTTTTTTTATTACTATAGGAGAGGGAAAAGTTACAGCAGTCACGTGAGGGGGGGGGGGGGGTGCGAGAGGATGGGTCGCGAGGGGGGCGGGAGCTGCAAAAAGAATGTGCCTGGAGACACAAGAGTTTCTAAAATCATAAAATAATGTAGTTTTTTTTATGATTTTAGAAACGCTAGTGTTCCCAGGCACTAAATTGTTTACACTGTACTCACCACTGTCCTGTGTTTTCTTGTCCTCTGCAGTGCTCTGCTCCGGTGTGTCTGCTCCCTCTCTCCAGGCAGACTGCTGCGTCATGGACGGTGCGCTGCTGGCGTCCCCCTCTAAATTGTGCCCAGGGCACATGCCCCGCCTGCCCCCCTAGCTACGCCCCTGCTCTATGGGTGGCATATCACGGCTTGTACAGAGCTGCACTACAGCCATGTGCATGAGGCCTTAAATTCCTCATTACTCTGTATAATGCAGACTGTGCCACCAGTTGGGATTTGCATATTTCATGATATAATCTGGTCAATAGATTTTTACTTTTTTTTTTTTTTTTTAATGGGAATGTGATCCAACAATATTGTGTTTTAATCATAAATGCATAGGTAAGACTTAGGACTGTTAAAAATAACAAAAGTCAAACATACATACATACATACATACATACAATTCTCAGTATTATTCAGTGTTTTTGTTATTGACAGACTTCATGTTTCATAGTTTTTATCACACTTTACGTAAGTGTTAGTCCCCATATCATTATATAAAATGTGAAACGTTCATGGTAGTTGATTTGAGGACAGCAGCAACCCACAGAAGAGCGTTTGCAGTAAGATCATATGCTTTACTTCTGTCACAACTCCCTTCTGTGGCCAAGCATAATGCGCTTGGGTCGATTTTAAGAGAGATGATGTTCTTATCTTTGTTTATGTAGTTCCCCAGAGAGCATGCACAGTAACCCCGACTCCAGTACCACAATAATCTGAATGCATTCTCTCTTCTTTTCCTACAGGTAACCTTTGACCCAGAAGTCTTCTTTAACATTTTATTGCCACCTATTATTTTCCATGCTGGATACAGTTTAAAAAAGGTAAGTCGCTATTACCCAATAAAGAGAAATTGTTAGTATGGAATTATTTTCTTTCAGAGAACACTTTTTATTTGTGGCGCAGATTAATATCTTTTTTTATATACAATGTAGTTGTCAGAGTTTTTTGTTTTTTTGTTAAATGTTGCGCAGTTAGTGTCTTTTTGTGTTTACAAAATGTATTTTATACTAAGCCCTTATGCACACGGCTGCAGTAGAAAAAATAGACCCCTAATGACGATAGAAACAATAGATCTCTCCCTCTCTCTTCCCCTCTCCCCCTCACCCCCTCTCCCCGCCTCCGAAGTGCATGTGAGGAGGAGGGTATTTTTTTGCTCCCTGTAGAAGCGGAATCCCCGGCCACAGCTTCGGCAACGCTGTGGCCGGGGCTTGGGAATTCCGCTCCAGCAGAAGTTGCTGACTTCACTGTCTCCATATATGGACACAGTGACATCAGGGACTTGTGAAGCAGAATCCCCGGCGATGTGGCCGGGGATTCCGCTCCAGGAGAAGTCCCTGCCTTCACTGTCCATATATGGACACCGTGACGTCATGGACTTCTGAAGCGGAATCCCCACTGATTCGGATCCAGAAGAAGTCCCTCACTTCACTGTCCATATATGGACAGTGAAGTGAGGGACTTCTCCTGGAGCCGTCCCCTACCGGAAAGTAGGGGGGGTGCCATATATGGGGGGGGGTGACTATGTACAAGGGGTCTGTGTAGCACTACCTACAGGGGTGCTGTGTGGCATAACCTACAGGGGGGGGGTCTGTGTGGCATTGCTTACAGGGGGGTCTGTGTGGCATTGCTTACAGGGGGGTCTGTGTGGCATTGCTTACAGGGGGGTCTGTGTGGCATTGCTTACAGGGGGGTCTGTGTGGCACTGCTTACAGGGGGGTCTGTGTGGCACTGCTTACAGGGGGCTCTGTGTGGCACTACCTACAAGGGGCTCTGTGTGGCACTACCTACAAGGGGCTCTGTGTGGCACTACCTACAGAGGGTAGTGTGTGGCAAAAAATTCACAAATGAAATTCATCCGATTTTAAAACGGACAGGGAAAAAAACGTGTCAAATCGGCCGTTAAAAACGGCAACACAGCCTGGAACAGATGCAAAACGGCCAGGAAAGACTGACCCTGTCGTGTGAATAGGGCCTAAGATTTAAAAAAGATTTATCAAACGGTTCAAGGGAAAAGTGGAGCATTGGTCCATGACAACCATTTCAAACCAAGGCGCCTGATCCCTTTTTAACATGTCCCATTAAAATTGTTGTTTTTTTGTTGTTTTTTTAATTAGATCACGGATTAAATATATATTTGGCAGGATGGATGTAATTTTTGTCTTGAACTCTTTACTCATATAAAATCGCTTTAATGTTGTAGGTAAAGTGACCACTAGATGACACTGTCACCACGTATTAATGTGGAAAGCCACTCGTACATTTCAATGGCGTTTTTTTTTTTTTTTCACTTTAAAGTATCTCTTTTCATATTTGTAATATTTGTACTAGCCAATGCTTGAAATATTTTCATTTATATACATACTATTTATTTACCATTTAAATGTGAGCAGAATGTGCCTAATATGGATGAGGGTAATGATCCAAACCTGCCAACCTCAAAAAATGGATGTTTAGGCAATAGTTAGTAAAGTGAAGTTTCTGGCGGCATCAGATGCATGGGCATTGCGCACATAAAGCAAAGGACCGTACACCTCACTTTACTGCACATGCGCAGTCTATTGTCCTCGTATTCATGTGCCCAGTGAGCTCCTAGTCTCATCTCGGTAAGTTGTTATTTAGTTTACTAACTGTTCCCAAAACGTCAAATTTTGAGCTGGGCAGGTTTAGATCACTAAAACCCAGCTGCATAACAGCATGCTGGTGGTTTAGCGGCTCCAAACCTAGTGACCTGTTCCATAAATGATACAAAAAGTGAATTGGGAAACTATGACAACATTAGGGAACCACAGGGGTGCTATTAGAGCACAACCATTTTTTCATTTTTTTTATCTTTTTTTGATGGGCTTGACATACACAAAGGAAATTCTATTTTTAAATATGTGGATGACGCAACAGGGGGGGGGGTAAAAATTGGAAGAGAATCTTTTATAATGCATTGCATAGAAGTGAATTTGTAAACATCCAAATTTTGGGTATTGTCTATTGCTAATATTACCAAACGGCTATGTGTGAATGGGCCTTAAAGGGGAACCTGTCACATGGTATATGCTATCTGTAGGCAGGAGGAGCTGAGCAGATTGATATATAAGTTTGTGGAAAGCGTTTTAGGATAACCTGTATTTTATTGATATAAGTCCATGCTATTTCTGCTCTTAGGAGTCCAGTGGGCGGTCCTACTCACCAATTGACAGTTATTTCTGTTTGCACACTTATACGAGAAATGTTGTCAGTCAGTGAGTAGGACCGCCCACTGGACTCTTAACCAGAATTAGCAGGTGTTTACTGTATTTAAATAAATGACAGGTTATCCTAAAATCTTTTCCCACAAAGTTAGATATCTATCTACTCCGCTCCTCCTGCTCTATAACACGCCACCTGCAGATTGGACAGCACAGGTTATCTTTAAAGGAGACCTACTGGGAGAAAAAGCAAAAGGGCCATTTAGAGTATAGAAAAAAGGAAAAATTATTTCGGATCTGCTACGCTGAAGCTGCACTACTGCCAGGTTCTGATAACATTTCGCGTCCAGACTTTCAGGTTTAGTGTTCTGATGGAAACTTTTTGTGGCTCAAAATCACTGTGTCATTAGATCTCCCCACATACGCGCACACATTTCATTCAGGTTGGATATTGTTGTATTCGGTTGTTTGAATCCACACAAGGTCTCCTGGACACAGTATTTGGAGCAGCTTTATAGGCTTTGGGTCTGGAATTTAAAAAATATATATCTCGGCACTAAAGCAGAGTGTAAAAATAAATGTAATATACCTTCAATACACCTTTTTCTTTTTTTCGTTTTTTTTCTTCTGATAGGTCCTCAATACGTAAAATTTTGGAGTTACTCCTTAGAAATACTCCCTTGTAGTTTCCTATGAATACCCATTTACAATGAACACGTCATATTGCTGTAAAGTCAGATTTACAAAATCGCTTTCTATTTGATCTATATATACCAGTCTTTCCATGTTTCCCCTTTAATAAATTGAACAGCAGCAAACTGCTCCTGAAGTCCAACTTGTTTATTCCTTTTACAGAGACACTTCTTCAGAAATATTGGCTCAATCCTCACCTATGCTTTCTTTGGTACTGCAGTCTCGTGCTTCATCATTGGGTGAGTCAGAACAGTGTGAGGATATGCATGATATACAGTCATTGCCTGCGTGGGCTGCGTAATCTAAAGTAATCTCTCTGCCCGTGACTAGAGATTGTATGTCTTCTTGTATGCCAGCAGTGATTCTATATTTATCTTTCTCTGCTCTGCAGTTTTTGGGTTCCTGAAAGAATGGTGCCACAAAGGTTCATTTGCTACACATTTTATTTCTTTTTAAGACAGGTGCTTGAAGAATAGGAAACACAATGAATGGGAATTTTACAGCGCTTGTGTCTCATACTGAACGACTTTTGGAGAAACAAACATTAACCCTTTAAAACTTGGTTTGTTCTGGACATTGATTGTCAGAGAAAAATTTTACCATTTGGAATTCTACATTCTAAAGTTGACCCCTTTTTTTTTTTTTTTGTCCATATTGTCAACCAAAATATTTAGGGCTTTTATATTGTTCCAAATTGGAGCTGATATATATATATATATATATATATATATATATATATATATATATATATATATATATATATATAGTTTTTTTTATTAGGTCTTTCTAGAAAACAATGGACAGAAACAGGGAATAAATATATGTACCTAAATACAGCATTGTTATAGCTTTGATCACACAGACCCCATTTTAGTTTTAGATATATCTTTCTTTCTTACCGTTGCACATGGGTGATCATCATCCAGACATTTTTTGGTGAATGTGCAAGAGCAAATAGGACAAGGGTAGAACAGGCACAATTGGTGGCCAGGAATCCTTTTCATAAGTTTGGGGTAGCGTACATTCTACATGATAAACGCATTAAATCATGAGCACCAAGCTTATACAATTGCCTGACGAAGGAGCAGGTCCTTTTCCAAAATTCGTTGTCTGTTACACAACAAAGGAACATTGAAGATTGTTGTTTTTTTTCCCCTATTTTGAACCGTATATATACGTGCGGGCACAGTAGTGGTTAACTGAAACCCAGTGACGTGATCATTGCAGGAGACCTACAGAAAGCCTTGAATGGACACCAGGGCTGTCCTGTGAAAATGCCTGTTAGGGCATACCTCAAGTATTCCCTAACCGCTGCCTTTGCAGTAAGCCTAACCCTAATATATTGACTTAGAGAGCTATATGAGTACAGGGTGGGCCATTTATATAGATACACCTAAATAAAATGGGAATGGTTGGTGATATTAACTTCCTGTTTGTGGCACATTAGTATATGGGAGGGGGGAAACTTTTCAAGCTGGGTGTTGACCATGGCGGCCATTTTGAAGTCGGACATTTTGTATCCAACTTTAGTTTTTGCAATGGGAAGAGGGTCATGTGACACATCAAACTTATCGAGAATTTCACAAGAAAAACAATGGTGTGCTTGGTTTTAACGTTACTTTATTCTTTCATATACCCTACATTTCAAATACCCTACATAAAACCAGGGGCAAAAACAGACGTTTTACCTGGCCTTTATTCACAAAGTTGTCTGCGTCTTTACAGATACAAATAAATGTTATACATATTAGCCAAGGAATATGTGTATTTGTTAACTTGGAATAATATGAATATTAAGGAATATATTTAATCTAGAAGATTTATTTAATGGAAAATATAGATTGGAGTTAATTTTTGTTACTTTTATATCGGAGTATAAAATGTTACAAGGTAAAAATACAATTAAACATCAAGACACAGACCGTTCTGTAGTTTAATAAATAATTGAGAACATTAGTGTTAATGAGCAGTATTTCATTTATTGCTAAGAGCTAATGGATGAGATATTTTGGGCATGTCTAGATAAAGATGGGATGTGAAGTGCAGTTTATAAAGTGCATGTGTACTGGGGTATTCGATTTGGATAAATGATGTCTAACAAGAAGAACACAATGGCATATCAGGGAGTTATCATTGTACTGTTATCTTTTTTTTTTTTTTTCCAGTGAGATGCAAATGTGGAAAATAACATGTTTACAGGCTGACGGACTTGCAAAAAGAGGAAAATAACCATAAATAATTATGTTACTACATTTTTTTTAAAGTCATTAGTTGTGGCTGGAGATTCAACCACCCAACCCTCTCCTCCTTACTGCCTCTAAATATTACTTAATATTGTGCATCATGTCCTAGATGGGGTGGGGGATCAGCCTGGTCTGTGCTCTGCCTGGGTACGCCTGTGTCCATATATAGACAGTGATGTCAGGATCTTCCCCCAGGGCCGGAGACCCAGGCAAAGCATCATCTAGCACTCTGCCTGGGGATTCTGGCCCTGACATCACTGTGCATATATGAACAGTGACGTCAGGATCTTCCCCAGGGCCATTGTTCTTGTGTTCCCTGCGAAGAGATCGGGACTGTTCGTGTGACGTATTTCATTGCTTGCACATACAGTAGGAAACCTTGCAGACTTCCTCCGTTGGAGGTATCCATCAAGGCAATAAACACGATGTGAAGGGGGCCTAAGAAAATACTCGGCTTAGTCCATTTTTAACCCAGTCCAATCTTTGCACACATGTCTTTTTAATTCAGCGAGTGATTCCAGTTCTATGACCACATAGTAAACCGTTATAATAGGGAAATGCTGTGGGCTTTCATTAAGGAATCTTCTCCTTCTAAACCGACAGAGACTATGACCAAGAGCAGAAGAAAAATGTATTAGATTATTATTCTTTTCACTACGATAAGCTTCAGAGCATCTCAGGTGTCATTGGTTATAGAAAAATTGAGATAGTTTCCAGGGTTTCTACATGTACATGTTTTGTATCTGTTAAATACTATTCTTTTTAATTTTTTTATATTGGTATCTGCAGACTTTACCTATATTACTGTTTAGCACATTATTTATTATCCTTTGTTCATATAGCATCAACATATTCTGCACTGTTTAGGGGATATAAGGTACATACCAGTGATACATTGTAGCCAATGATGCACAAGGCTTGGCATACAAACCTACAATAGTAGCTGGTGATGCAGAGAAAAGCCATGAACTGTTTTTGTCAGAGGCCTAGGCCAGTTCTGTATTGCCTCAACATTGTTAACCTGTGTCTTGATTAACATTCTTCCAATGATTTACCCTAGGTATCTGGCTCTAAAGAGGCTCTGTCACCACATTATAAGTGCCCTATCTTCTACATAATGTGATCGGCGCTGTAATGTAAATTACAGCAGTGTTTTTTATTTAGAAAAACTATCAGTTTTGACGGAGTTCTGACCTATTTTAGCTTTATGCTAATGACTTTCTTAATAGACAACTGGGCGTGTTTTACTTTTGACCAAGTGGGCGTTGTGGAAAGAAGTGTATGACGCTGACCAATCAGTGACCAATCAGCGTCATACACTTCTCTCCATTCATTAACACAGCACATAGTGATCTAGCTAGATCACTATGTGCAGCCACATACACACACATTAATGTTACTCAAGTGTCTTGACAGTGAATAGACATCGCTTCCAGCCAGGACGTGATGTCTATTCAGAATCCTGACGCTTCGGTAACGTTTGTGTGAGATTTACAGCACAACAACCGGAATCTCGTTTTAAATGACAGTTTACAGCGTAATCTTGTGAGATTACGATTGCCTTGCCGTAAATCTTGCACAAACGTTACCGAAGTGTCAGGATTCTGAATAGACATCACGTCCTGGCTGGTAGTGATGTCTATTCACTGTCAGGACACTTGACTAACGTTAATGTGTGAGTAAGTGGCTGCACATAGTGATCTAGCTAGATCACTACGTGCTGTGTAAATGAAATTAGAGAAGTGTATGACGCTGATTGGTCAGCGTCATACACTTCTCCCCAACGCCCACTTGGTCAAAAAGTAAAAGGTGCCCAGTTGTCCATTAAGAAAGTCATTAGCATAAAGCTAATATAGGTCATAACTCCTTCAAAAATTATAGTTTTTCTAAATAAAAAGCACTGCTGTAATCTACATTACAGCACCGATCACATTATGTACAAGATAGGGCATTTATAATGTGGTGACAGAGCCTCTTTAACTCCAATGCTCATTTCTCAGGGTTTATTGTTAGACCTGTATAACTTAAGGAATCCAGTACGGCCTGAACTTTACAGAGGTGACATTACCAATCTGAGCTAAATATGATCACATCGTTCAGGCAGGCAGCTGCATAGTCACAATCTGGCCACAAGATCAGGTCCATCAACCTCTGAAAAGTAGCAGGAGCTCCATGCGACCCACTTGACATCGCTACCTACTGGAACAACCCATCTGGGGTTGAAAAGGCAGTCTTTTAAAAAAAAATAATTTACCTCCCTTTTAACGGAATCTTCCAGCAAACCTTTCAAGCGTTGTCAGTAACCCCAATCAAGAGTTGTTATATATCTTGCGTTACCTAACCTCTTAATTTGTTCAACCACCCTGGACATGGGGTAAGCTTTAAATTTTGAAACCTCATTGAATTTTCTTAAGTCATTACAAAACCTCCAAGTTTCATTGGGGCGATGACATTAGGACAATTGGGCTTGCCCTCTCACTTTTAGACTCTTCGATTAAGCTCAGGTTAATCATACGTTTAACCTCAGATGACATTGCCTTGACATTGACTTTGGTTCTTGGCTCGGTTTAATACGGTGTGCATGCCCTGATAGATCAGAAAACTTTAAGATTGTTTTCTTGCAGGAATTCTTCGGCTTCTTGCTGTTGTGATGCTGAAAGGGTCTCGCCTATTTTTACCGGAGAGATTAATTTCCGCAAATTACCTTTCACACTATTTGAGGCCACCAAGGATTCCCTGCCTTTCCAGGGCTTGATTAAGTACACCAACCAGGCAGAAGGAAGCCTCTCATGTAAACTTAATCATTTACCTTACCAACCCTCTTGACAACCTCATAGGGGCCTTGGCACTTGGCCAAGTACTTACTTTTTACAGTGGTTACTAAGAAGAGGACTCCATTCCCAATACTGAAATTCCTGCCTCTTGCAGACTGATTGTAAATTCTGCTTTGAGCCTCTTGGGTACCAGAAGCGGTTAAACGATTTTACTGTCAACTTTAGTAACTATACAAGCGATCATTATCATGGCAAAATGGGCAAATTGTTTGTCAGAATCTGGTTCCTTCGGCACACCATTTATGACCTTCCCGAGCATTTATGAGAACAGGGTTTGTCAATTGCGGTGTCCCAAAATTAGCTCTGGACAACTCCTAGATCAGGTATGTTTTGATCAGGAGGAGGATAATTTTCCTTTTTCTTTTTTTTTTTTTAATCAGATAATTTTTTTTATTGAAGTTTCAAAATTATATAGTACAAAACATACTAAACAAACCCTATCCCAAACCCTCCCCCCAGGCACCGTCACAAAATTCCAAATTAGATAGTATATGAAATAGAAATTGTACCAAATATCGAATACATTATTCACAAAATACAAGGTACATAGGACAGATCATTTTCCAAATGTCAAGTAGCTTAATCATGTACAAGCATGCATAATACAAAACCGATATAATATATGGCATATATTTAATCCGTATAGAAAGATGTGGTTATGACTAAACCATACCTAAAGAACCCAAAATTGCAATATAATATAGCACGGTGCCATTTCTGATAAAGATTATTGAAAAAAGAAAAATGATCCAGAAATATGACTAGGCACTCTTGGGTTAGATAAAAATTCTGCATAATATTTTATTTTTAAATCCAGATAATACCGGCAATATTAATATATACAACAAAAGTTTAAAAAATCTCCTGGCCAGGAAAAGAAAACATACAATAGCACCTCTATGCATTTATCATATCCCCCAATGGGTATACAACATACTTTATATGTATTTTACAAGATTTTTGAAAAGACAAAATTCAAAAGAAAACCGCTGGGTTGTGTTCACACTTGCGGTTTTCAACCATATATGTTGTTTTACCCAAAGAGTGGCCAGAGTTCCTATTTGGGATGGTTGATAATGATGTTTTGGAGCTATATGAGCTATAAAAGTGCCCTGCTCCAAAGTTCAAGTTTGCGAGGGCTACATAAAGGTCTGTTAATAGACTTCCTACCATTTAAAGATCTCTATAAAAATCAAGGATCTGTTCATGAGGGGGGGAAAAAACACGCTGTAAAGTCTATCCCCTGAATACAGAGGGCTATTTTCCTATGTTGAGATTTATATTATATATAAAAAGATTCTCTCCAAAACATCATTATTAATGTTCTTCAGAGATGGGACCCATATCCCCATATCTCTTTCCCATTTTTTAGAAGCCATCAGGGGGTATTTATCAAAAAATTTACTGATCAACAACTGATAAATATGTGAAATAACCCCCGATGTAACACTCCCGGTATGTAAAACAGACAACACCCCATCTGCGTGTATTGCCAAATCCACCGCCTTCTTCTGGGCATCAAAAGCATGTCTTATCTGTAAGTATTGATAGAGGGAATTTCGAGGTAATTCAAACTCCTCTTGGATCTGTTGATAAGTTTTAAATACATCCTCCTGGAGCAACTGTGAGACATAAAGGATGCCTCTTGCTTTCCAACCCTCAAATCCTTCAAGAGAGAAGAATTCCGGAAGTGCCTTATTCCCCCATAAAGGTGTAAAAATTGTGCAAACCCCCATATCTCTAATAGCTCGGACTTTATCCCATACTTTACGCATTAGTGTATATGTGGGCGTATTCCTGCCCGCCAACAGAGTGACCTGCCTCCAATACTGAGAATAAAACAGATGGTCCAAACTGTGCCTGTAGAATCGATCCATTGGATCCCTTTGATATAATTTCCCCCCACCCCTTAAAGTGCTGACATTGAGAGGCAAGAAAATATATCCAAGGGTTGGGTAGGGCCAGACCGCCGTCATGCTTTGCGCGCTGTAGAATTTCTAATCTAATTCTTGAGCGACCCTTCCGCCATATTAGGTCCCTAAAAAGTGCATTAATACAATAAAAGTTGTGTAATGAGATCCATACAGGGGAGTTATGTGAAATATACAATAATTGTGGCATTAGGATCATCTTAATAAGATTGACCCTACCCACAACTGTCAGATGTAATTTACACCAAGCCATTATTTTCATTTTAAATTTGACCAGAAGGGGTTGCAAATTGAGAGCAACATATTCAGAAGGGGAGGTCGAGATCTTGATCCCTAAATATTTAAGATGTTTAACGCATCCTACAGGTACCCCATGCACCCCTGGTATAGAGCACATTGAATCCACAGGGAGCAGATGGGATTTATCCCAATTTATTTTAAACCCAGACAATGCCCCAAATTTCTCAATTAGGGATATTGTTTCTGCCAGAGAGCTACCCACATCCCCCAAGTATAGAAGCATATCATCTGCATAAAGCGCTACCTTTTCTTGCACCGAGCCATGCAAGAAGCCCTTAATATCAGACAGATGTATGCGCGCTGACAAGGGCTCTACTGCCGCGGCAAACAGGAGGGGCGATAATGGGCATCCCTGTCTAGTCCCTCTTTCAAGAGCAAACCGGGGCAATCCTCCATTTGCCTGTATTCTGGCTGTAGGGCAAGAATACAGGACCTTAATCCATGCTATAAAAGATGGTCCAAAACCCATAGCCTCCAAGGTGCACCAAAGATATTGCCATTCCACACGGTCAAACGCTTTGGCAGCGTCCAGTGAAAAAAATGACTCTTTCGCCTACATTGTCTGCCCTCAGCTGAAGATTTAAAAATAAACGTCTCAAATTCATGGCTGTCGACCTAGCAGGCATAAAGCCGGTCTGATCCGGGTGTATAATGGTAGAAATAACGCCATTTAACCGCAGAGCTAATGCCTTTGCCAGAATCTTAACGTCAGATGTTAATAATGAAATCGGTCGATAAGAATCAGCTAATTGAGGATCTTTCCCGGGTTTTGGCAAGACCACAATAATGGCTTCTTGCATAGAAGCTGGCAAAGAACCACAATCCAATGAATAATGAAATACTTCTAATAATTTGGGCAAGAGCACCTCAGAGTATTTTTTATACATTTCAATTGGTAGCCCGTCCGCCCCAGGTGCCTTATCATTAGCCATCTGTTTGACAGCTTCTTCCAATTCCTCCAACGTGAGTGGAGAATCCAGAAGTGCCTTGGCACTTCATGCCAGCTTAGGGAGCTCTGCTTTATTTAAGAATGTATAAATATCAGATGTAGATGGATGCACCTTGGAGGTATATAGGTCTGAATAAAAGTCTCTCAAAACTTTTACAACTTCCAAGTTCTCTGTAACTAAATGGCCCTCCGCCGTTTTTAAAGCAGTGATATGTGTTACCCCCTGTTGTGCCTTTGCTACCACTGCTAGCATATGACCAGCCTTTTCTCCTTCAAAGGTATTCTGTGCAAAAAAACTGTCGTTTTCTGCTCGCTACAGCTAACAGATGTAAATTAAGTGCCTCTTGTGCTCTTCGCAAACTCATTTGCTGCACCACAGTAGGATTTAAAATAAATGCCGCTTCTGCCTTACTTATTTCTTCATGTAGTCTCGGATCCTCCACCCTAGTAGCTGTTTTGTGCCTGCTAATTGCCTGCATAAACAGGCCTCTCAAATACGCCTTCATTGCATCCCATACATACGGAACAGAAGAAGAGCCACAATTAATTTGAAAATAGTCCTCTAGCCTTTCTGCAATGAAACCTTGCCCATCAACCAAAGTCAGCAAGAAAGGGTTCAGCTTCCAGATTCTCGGGCGTTGGGGACTCTGGTTATTAATATCAACCTTGACCCTAATGGGAGAATGATCTGATAACGTTCTAGGTAGATACTCCACCTGATTAACTAAGGGCATCATACCCTCATTCCCCAAGGCCAGATCTATACAGGATAAAGAAGAATACGTGGATGAACAGCAGGAAAACTCCCGTTCACGAGGGTGTTGTAATCTACATATGTCCAACAATCCTATTTCTTGTACCAATGTACCAAATGGAGTCCCAACCTTCCCTTCACTCCTATCCCCCTCTCTACATTTGTCCCAGTTGGAATCAAGAATATTATTGAAATCCCCGAGTAGGAGCAAAGGTATCCCTTGTTTATCCGCCACAAAAGACATGGCCTTTAATAAGACTCTATTACAAAAAGCAGGAGGTATGTATATAGATATTTATTATAAACATTTTTGAATATATGGTACAAAGTACACAAATATATCGACCTTCTGTGTCCACCTCCATATCCAGACAATTAAATGGAATCTGTTTATGTACTAAAAAACTTACTCCCCTAGAATATACTGAGTATGTAGAGTGACCACTAAATCCCACCCACCTCCTCTTTAGCTGTTCTAGTCTGTCAGTTATCATATGTGTCTCTTGCAGACAGACAATCGCTGGCTGGTGCTCACTAATAAGTTGAAAGATGGCCTGACGCTTTGTGGCATCAGCCATTCCCCTAATATTCCAACTAATAAATCTGACTGAATTCGCCATATTTAGAATAAAACACAATATCTAGCCGTACATGTGTCATCTGTAAACAGCGGTGTACAATCCAACTAGGTGCCGACTTTATTCCCAAAATCCCCCCAAAAGAAAACCCCACATATAAACATAGTAAACCTCTCTCACCGAGGGAGTGGGCGTTGAGATTCCTACTGATGAAATAATAATTTTCCTTTTCAGCGAAGACCTGCAATGTAGACTTAAAGCCTATGTAAACCTTTTGAAAGGCTATTTAAAAAAAAAAATAATAAGTCCGTCTGATTAGTGCAACTCTATAAATTTAGTTTTTATCCAAAATTTGTTTTTGTTTTTGAGATACACCCGGTTTGTATTCTCTTTACACAGCAGCTGTATCTTTCGCTAAATCCTGCGGACCTGACGGGTTCAATGACAGCGGGTCCTGCGTGTCTCTGACACTCAGGAACCACCTGTAATCTATCACAATAGTCTATGAACTGATGCTTTCTGGTCGTAGAGAATTCAGAGCAGCTGTATCTCAAAAAGTAAAACAAATTTTTAATAAAAACTATTTAGAAAGTTGCACTAATCACGCTGACTGACCATTTATTAAAAAATAAATAATTGCCTTTCAAAGGTGTACATAGCCTTCAACAAGAAGCCTCAGTTTTATTGATAGACCCAACTTTCTTGGATTCCTCATCTTACCCGTCTTAACAAGCCAAATGAGAAATACACCCCTTCTAGTACTTTCCAAGCCACAGGCCTAATAGGAAGAATTGCTAAGCTCCCTGCCTCGCCACTTGGCTCCTTCTCTGTGACTTAAATGGCCAGATGATGACATGGGAATGCTGGGAGGTGAGTATTCTTTACTGGGGTGTATGCCTGAGCTTGTTTTTCTTACTCAAGGGACACAGTGTGGGCTTCTTTATTATACAGGGGCACAGTGTGGGCTTTTCTAATTTTAAGTGGCCAGTATCTATTAAGGGGGAATAGTGGACAAAACAAATAGTTTTGTTTTTTATTATTCAGGGGCATATAGTGGACATTTTTATTCAGTTGCAATGTGGGCCATTTGATTATTCAGGGGCACAATATGTACTACTACTTCTTTTTTTTTTTTTTAATTAGTTGGTACAGTGTGTGGAATTATTATATTCAAGTGCAGTGTGTTGCGGCACTTTTTTCAGGGGCCACAGGGTGTGGTGGTATTTTATTCAGGTGGCACAATGTGGGGATACGTTGTGGAAGTGAAACTGTAGACCTCTGGTTGACAAACTCTGCAGAGACAAGTCCTAGCGGTAAGGAAAAGAATCAAAAGGAGAACTACTCCAATCAAAGAAGATTAATTCTGCCTCTGACTGTGTCTGATCAGTACTATAGTGAATCTTAATTTTTCGTGGTGTTGTATATCCCCCACCTGGATATTGATAAATTCACTTCTCCGTAATATTGTAATAATAAAGAAAATAGATCCGGAGTACTAAAATATAACTTTTACTGGTATGAATAAAATAAGTGTGAACAAACATGTAATAAACATGAGGATCCTATTTGCCAATGCTGCATACAAATACTTAGTAATTTTCCATCATATCAAATTGTTGTCAGAAATTCTGTTGACAGCAGATAATCAGTCCGCCTTTATAAGGTTTCCCAATTTTAGATAGTAATAAATCTTCGGATCACATATGGAGGAAAAGAATAATGGGGCACTTGCCCTCCTACCCCGTATTATCCCAGTACTATAGTGACTCATATAGTCTGCAGCATAACCCTTGTTGGCAAGCACAGCAGTCGGACGTTTTCTGTAGTTGATGATGAGGTTTGCACACATGTTAGATGGAATTTTGGCCCACTCCTCTTTGCAGATCATCTGTAAATCATTAAGATTTCGAGGCTGTCGCTTGGCAACTCGGATCTTCAGCTCCCTCCATAAGTTTTCGATGGGATTAAGGTCTGGAGACTGGCTAGGCCACTCCATGACCTTAATGTGCTTCTTTTTGAGCCACTCCTTTGTTGCCTTGGCTGTATGTTTCGGGTCATTGTCGTGCTGGAAGACCCAGCCACGAGGCATTTTTAATGTCCTGGTGGAGGGAAGGAGGTTGCCACTCAGGATTTGACGGTACATGGCTCCATCCATTCTCCCATTGATGCGGTGAAGTAGTCCTGTGCCCTTAGCAGAGAAACACCCCCAAAACATAATGTTTCCACCTCCATGCTTGACAGTGGGGACGGTGTTCTTTGGGTCATAGGCAGCATTTCTCTTCCTCCAAACACGGCGAGTTGAGTTAATGCCAAAGAGCTCAATTTTAGTCTCATCTGACCACAGCACCTTCTCCCAATCACTCTCAGAATCATCCAGATGTTCATTTGCAAACTTCAGACGGGCCTGTACATGTGCCTTCTTGAGCAGGGGGACCTTGCGGGCACTGCAGGATTTTAATCCATTACGGCGTAATGTGTTACCAATGGTTTTCTTGGTGACTGTGATCCCAGCTGCCTTGAGATCATTAACAAGTTCCCCCCGTGTAGTTTTCGGCTGAGCTCTCACCTTCCTGAGGATCATGGATACCCCACGAGGTGAGATTTTGCATGGAGCCCCAGATCGATGTCGATTGACAGTCATTTTGTATGTCTTCCATTTTCTTACTATTGCACCAACAGTTGTCTCCTTCTCACCCAGCGTCTTACTTATGGTTTTGTAGCCCATTCCAGCCTTGTGCAGGTCTATGATCTTGCCCCTGACATCCTTAGAAAGCTCTTTGGTCTTGCCCATGTTGTAGAGGTTAGAGTCAGACTGATTAATTAAGTCTGTGTACAGGAGTCTTTTATACAGGTGACCATTTAAGACAGCTGTCTTTAATGCAGGCACCAAGTTGATTTGGAGCGTGTAACTGGTCTGGAGGAGGCTGAACTCTTAATGGTTGGTAGGGGATCAAATACTTATTTCTCTGTGCACAATACAAATAAATATATATAATTTTGACTATGTGATTTTCAGTTTTGTTTTTTTTATATAATCTATGTCTCACTAGTAAAATTAACCTAGCCTAAAAATTCTAGACTGTTCATGACTTTGACAGTGGGCAAACTTACAATATCAGCAAGGGATCAAATACTTATTTCCTTCACTGTATTTACATATCGGACGTCAAATATAACGGCACCGAAAACTTTTTTTTTTTTTAAATGAGACAGTGTTTGTGAAACCCTGCCTATTACATGCTGCACATGTATGGGCAGGTGACAGGTTCTGTTGAAATTCTAGCCTTGGACAGGGAGGTGGCACACAAGTTAAAATAATTTATAGGAAATTACATACAAAAATATTTATTTACATTCTACTTCAATATACAGTGTATTTGGAATATTTATTTTATTTGGTTACAGGTGTGTGAATTATTTTTTGCGGCACAGTGCACATTTATATCTTTGCCATTCAAGTAGGGAATCTGTTAAAAATTAGAATTCCATTCCTGGTCAATCTACTGGAATATGATGATACAGTATTTGATCACACTTTATAATATAATATTATATAGTTAGTTTGGATACCACAATATTTGTTATATGCCCACTCAGGTCTTCTATTGCTACAAAACCCCATTGTTTTAGCTTTTTATATTTTATGTTCTCTTTCTATATATACTATACTATTCTTAATCTAGATTTTTCACATGGGATGGTATTCTGTCCCTCTTTGTTCTTTGGCCAACCATTATAACCCATATCTATATAATTTTTAATAGTTTTAAGGCTTTATTTTTCATAGAACTATTTTATCAAATAAATTGTGCTTTTTTTAAATTTTAACAGAAATCTTATGTATGGAGTGGTGAAATTAATGAAGCTTGTTGGCCAGTTGAATGGAAAATTTTACTACACTGACTGTCTCTTTTTTGGAGCCATCATCTCTGCTACAGACCCAGGTAATGTGATTTTTATGATGCTCCTTTTATAGTACATTCTCTGTTGTATTGTAGTACAATTGCTATATATTACATATCCTTCAACATCTGGAAGCGCAGTGGAAGAACATAAACCGAGCAGGCTAGATATTTTTTCTCATTCCTTTGAGTGTCCAAGTAATAGATGCCTCCTAATGTGCCATCCACAGATGCTCCCTTTAAAATACCCAGCCACTGGCTTCCCTCTTTAACACCAACTGGGACTGCTGCTCTGTACGTTGATACATCAGACTACCCAACCTAACTCTCTACCAGGTAGTCTAGCTTTTGAAGACATTGGGGTATATTTACTATTTCTGTCTTATGATTACGCTTTATAATAAATCTGGTGCATCTTTCTAGACATGTCAGACACTTTTGTCTAACTTTACTTTAGATGCTTTTTTTGCGCCCATAATTTGGCGCAGTTAGCCATGGTTTAAGCCATGCCGCCGTTTCCTCTAAGCCCTCGCCAACTTGTCTAGGGAGGCACAAAAAAGTGTCTAAAACACTTAATAAATGTGCCGCCTAATTTGATCCAGATTTCTGGGAGAATTTACGAAGACTGGTTTCATACTAAAGTGCGCTGGAGCACTATGCGCCAAGTTTATTTAGAGGTGACCCTACGCCTTCCATGAGCAGATGTTGATTTGCCCCAATAATGACACCAATTTCTAGCATAAGTGATGGTAAATCTGCAGAGACAAGGGAGGCACCTCCCCTTCACGCTAAACACTTCAAACTTTTTGCTCCGCTTTTAAAAAGTGACGAGGGGAGAGAAGTCGCAAATTATAGCACAAATATGGCTTGTCACTTAATTTGTGGCTTTTCTATGCCATAAGTCATACAACCTTTGATATACAAAAAGAAAATCTGACCCATTGTGTTGCATTATCTACAGCGTACTGAAAATGTAGATCATATCTAGACTGCCAAAGAATTATCACTGCAATTTCATATGCACCATAGTGATGCTTCTTTTAATTTGTTTCTATTTACAAAATACATTTTCATACAAATAATTTATTACAATGCATCACTTATTATGTCTCTATGTTCATAAGCTAATTCTCTATTGTCTTCTGCTTCTACATAGTGACGGTTCTAGCAATATTTAATGATTTGCGAGCAGACGTGGATCTTTATGCACTCTTGTTTGGGGAAAGTGTCCTTAATGATGCGGTAGCTATTGTATTGTCTTCGTGAGTACCATTTCCTTAACATTTTACAAGCATTTAGTGGGTAATATAGTGCAAAAATGTTCCTACAGCAGACAGATGTGATAATGTATTTGCCACTTAGTATGTTTGTTTAATCCGTCATTAATCTGTTTTTTTTTGTTTTTTTAAAATAAATCTGCAACAAATCCACTATGTGATGTACTAATTTAGAAAGGTCTGTCCTGACGACAGATTCTCCTTCACACGGGAAGATTTCTGCCCATAACGAGCGCCGATCACGATAATTACATGTCGATCAGCTCTCGTTTAAAATCCCTTTACACAAGCGCCTGTAATTACAGGTTAGTCGTCACTCGTTTTATACGATCGTTCATTCCCCAAACCGTTGACATAATGACAGCAGCACATGCCCTGTTTACAAGAGTTGATGTGCTGCCGACCGATTATTTATATGACCGCATAAAAGGTAAAAACAGCCGTCGATCGTACGTTTGCTCATTTGTCGGCTGATCGCTGTTCTGTTTTCACAAAGCAATGATCGGGAACTAGCGTGAGTACAAACGTTCACCAAATTATTGGCTTGTGTAAATGGGCCTTAAGTGTAAGCTGGGCACTGCTCAGACTTGCCCATATTCTTTTCTGTCAGGTTTCTATCACTTCTTGGTGATCAGAATAGCGTAGTGGTGCACTATTCAATCCATTCAGAGGTATAACTTAAAGCTCCGGGACCCTATCCATAACAGGACCCCCTCCTACCATATATCATTTATAATAAATGGTGTCTTATGCGGCTGAGGGGCTTTGAACCCAAAGGGTCTGGGAACGACTGCAACCTCTGCACACCTTAGAGCTACGCCCCTGAATCCAGTAAAAATACAAAAACGGACACCTGGCAGACTCATTGAGGCCTTGATCAGACTTGCCACGGATTTTCGATGTGGATTCTACACCAAAAATCTGCTTCAATTTACAGTATAATACATATGCATAGGGTTCCCAAGATAAATCCATCATATCATTCATGGATTGTGTAAAAACGGAAGCCATGACAGCAGTGTGAACAGAGCCTGAAATATTGCAAATATAATGGGTTTTTTTCGCCAACGGAGGACTAACAAATCACCAATAATTGATCCCACCTGATTAACAAATCAAATACTCCTATCAGAAAATACAGGCAGGATGACCAGTATAATGAAAAATATAACATCATTATTAGATACAAGATAAAATACAGAATATAGGATGGAAAGACAAACCCATGATGCACTGATCCCCACACCCAAATACTAAAAACCTCCTATAGAAAGAAATGCGTGTGTAAATGCATCAAAGTGCAAGTGCCTGAACAATAAATGCAGCAGCCCTATACTGAAAAGTCCAGTTAGGGAAAACAATTAGACTAGACAGGCACAAAAAGGAGGACAGAATACAGACCAAAAGAGGGGGACCCTAAAACCCATGTAATATGTTGTTGAATATTTAGTTCAGTTTGATTATCATTTCTTCTGCCAATAAAAATGAATTAAATTGACAAATAGTTCTCATTTTTGGCCGTTCTGATTCTAAAACTTTGAATTATGTTTCCTCTTAGGTCTATAGTTGCTTATCAACCAACCGGTGAGAACTCCCACACATTTGATGCAGCTGCCTTTTTCAAGTCTGTTGGCGTTTTTGTTGGCATATTCAGTGGATCTTTTGCGATGGGTGTTTGTACTGGTGTCTCCACAGCTCTTATATCCTTTCTGTCATTTGCACATAATTACATTTACGAAAGTAAAATAGGGATACCCTATAACTCTCTTTGTATATCTGCCAATCCATGACTTGGCTGTAGTTTTGTTGTCACAGAGCACTATTTGTATGACTGTATGTATGTGATTTTAAAGTGCAGATGCACTGTGACTGCAACTTTTGCAGAAAATGCTAAAAAATTTTATGCACTGTAGCTCTTTCCATCTGGTTGTAATTTAGTTCAGATTTTTACTTAGTAGATCAAAGACTATTAAGCGTTCCATGTAATACTTGGTGATGATCTGTTCGCGTCAGAACTCTCATAGATTTCCGTTAAAACGCCGAACACCTAAGGGGAATATTTTCGGTCTTTGGGACCAGACTTTGTTGAGCCATTTTTAGTATGTGTTTAACAGCTGGAACTTCTTTATGGTTTTTTTTATACATTCCAGTTGATTTTCCTGGTGATCATATAGTGTTACCATGAAATAGACTTTTTAATCATATTCATCATTGTCTACCTTTTTATACATATCCAATTTAGGGTACAAAAAGCCCAGCGGTACGAAAATGCTTGGTAGGGGGTAGTTTTTCATGGAGGTGTTTATTGTATGTGGTTTTTTTTTTTTTTTTTTTTTTTTTTTGTATTTTTATAGCCTGTTCCTCAAAGGTCAGAAAAAAACATTGGGTCACTTTACTAGTTTATTTATTTTACACTATACTTTTCCCCGGTTAGGCCTCATTCACACGACAGGGTCCGAGTGTCGGCCGGGAAAATCGGCCGTTTTTGGACGATTTTCCCGGCCGGTTTGCATCCGATTCCGTTCCGGGCCGAGTCGCCGTTTTTACCGGCCGATTTGGACCCGATTTGCATCCGTTTTTTTCCCTGTCCGTTTTAAAATCGGATGAATTTCATTTAAATTTGTTGCCACACACAGCCCTTTGTAGATAATGCCACAGCCCCCCTGGTAGGTAATGCCACCCAGCCCCCTGTTGGTGATGCCACACAGCCCCCTGTAGGTAATGCCACCCAGCCCCCTGTAGGTAATGCCACCCAGCCCCCTGTAGGTAATGCCACCCAGCCCCCTGTAGGTAATGCCACCCAGCCCCCTGTAGGTGATGCCACCCAGCCCCCTGTAGGTGATGCCACCCAGCCCCCTGTAGGTAATGCCACATAGCCCCCTGTAGGTGATGCCACCCAGCCCCCTGTAGGTGATGCCACCCAGCCCCCTGTAGGTGATGCCACCCAGCCCCCTGTAGGTGATGCCACCCAGCCCCCTGTAGGCAATGCCACCCACCAGTCCCCTGTAGGCGATGCCACCCACCCTGCCCCCTGTAGGCGATGCCACCCACCCTGCCCCCTGTAGGTGATTCCACACTGCCCCCTGTAGGTGATTCCACCCTGCCCCCTGTAGGTGATTCCACCCTGCCCCCTGTAGGTGATTCCACCCTGCCCCCTGTAGGTGATTCCACCCTGCCCCCTGTAGGTGATTCCACCCTGCCCCCTGTAGGTGATTCCACCCTGCCCCCTGTAGGTGATTCCACCCTGCCCCCTGTAGGTGATGCCACCCTGCCGCCTGTAGGTGATTCCACCCAGCCCCCTGTAGGTGATTCCACCCAGCCCCCTGTAGGTGATGCCACCCAGCCCCCTGTAGGTGATGCCACCCAGCCCCCTGTAGGTGATGCCACCCAGCCCCCTGTAGGTGATGCCACCCAGCCCCCTGTAGGTGATGCCACCCAGCCCCCTGTAGGTGATGCCACCAAGTCCCCTGTAGGTGATCCCACACAGCCCCCTGTAGGTTGCACCCATCCCCCCCCCCCTTCCAGGAGAAGTCACTGACTTCAATGTCCATATATGGACAGTGTAGTCACTGACTTCTCCTGAAGAGGAATTCCCTGCCACAGGTCGGGAATTCCGCTTCAGAAGTGAGTGACGTCACTGTGTCCATATATGGACAGTGTAGTCACTCACTTCTCCTGTAGCGGAATCCCCGGCCATAGAGTCGGGGATTCCGCTGCAGAAGTACGTGACTTTGCTGTGTCCATATATGGACAGTGTAGTCATGCACTTCTCCTGTAGCGGCATCCCCGGCCATAGAGTCGGGGATTCCGCTGCAGAAGTGCGTGACTTCGCTGTGTCCATATATGGACAGTGTAGTCAGTCACTTCTCCTGTAGCGGCATCCCCGGCCATAGAGTCGGGGATTCCGCTGCAGAAGTGCGTGACTTCGCTGTGTCCATATATGGACAGTGTAGTCACTCACTTCTCCTGTAGCGGAATCCCCGGCCATAGAGTCGGGGATTCCGCTGCAGAAGTACGTGACTTTGCTGTGTCCATATATGGACAGTGTAGTCAGTCACTTCTCCTGTAGCGGCATCCCCGGCCATAGAGTCGGGGATTCCGCTGCAGAAGTGCGTGACTTCGCTGTGTCCATATATGGACAGTGTAGTCATGCACTTCTCCTGTAGCGGCATCCCCGGCCATAGAGTCGGGGATTCCGCTGCAGAAGTGCGTGACTTCGCTGTGTCCATATATGGACAGTGTAGTCACTCACTTCTCCTGTAGCGGCATCCCCGGCCATAGAGTCGGGGATTCCGCTGCAGAAGTGCGTGACTTCGCTGTGTCCATATATGGACAGTGTAGTCATGCACTTCTCCTGTAGCGGCATCCCCGGCCATAGAGTTGGGGATTCCGCTGCAGAAGTGAGTGACTTCGCTGTGTCCATATCTGGACAGTGTAGTCACGCACTTCTCCTGTAGCGGAATCCCCAATCCCCGGCCGGGGATTGGGGATTCCGACTCCTACAGCGAGCAATAAAAGACCCTCCTCCTCCTCACATGCACTCTGCACTGTGAGGAGGAGGAGAGAGAGTGCGCGAGCGACGGTAGACCCGGCCATCACTCGGGACACATTCCGGTGATGGCCGGGTATTACCCGGCCCCATAGACTTCTATGGGAGCCGGGCGGCCGGGCACCCGGCTGAAAATAGAGCATGTCCTATTTTTTGACGGACGGTTTTCCCGGCCTTCAAAAAATCGGTCGTGTGAATAGCCCCATTAGGGGTCTATTATTCCTAATGCAGCCGGGTGCCGGCCGATTTATGAACGGCCGGCACCCGGCCGGGAATCCCTGTCGTGTGAATCCCGCCTTAGCAGGGCTGCTGTGTCATCCCAGTTACAGTGGAAATCTGCCCTGCCCTGCAGCGCTAGAACTAGATAATATTTTTAATAAATACATATAAGAAAAATATTTAAGATCACAAAAAACATACATTAAAAAAATAAATGGCTACAAAGGTTTGCATAGCCCCTAAGGGGTCATAGGGGTTGGCCACTTTGTAAATACTAATGTCATATGCCCTAACAAAGTTACATAACTTACCTATAGGATATCTTCAGAAATAGTGTGTTTCTTGCCTGATCTGTAACTTGCGCTACAGCCAGGGAACCATGAAAACCAGGGCTTCTCAATCTTTTTCTACTGGAGCCTTTTCCAGATAGAACCTGGTAATGCCTAGGCTTCACTGTTGGTCGAAGTCCTTGCTAAAATTAAAAATATATTTCAATTTACATAGTTACTTAGGTTAAAAAAGGCACATGTTTTACTTTTCTCGGATCAATTATACAAGCAACGTTCATTGAAAAATTATTTATAACCCTCAATGCCATTTGCTACTACTCTACCCGAAGGGCTTATTCAGACGAACGTGATATACGTCCGTGCAACGCGCGTGATTTTCACTCGTGTCGCACGGACCTATATTAGTCTATGGGGCCGTGCAGACAGTTCCGTGATTTTTACGCAGCGTGAGTCCGCTGCGTAAAACTCACGACATGTCCGTTCTTTGTGCGTATTTCGTGCATCACGCACCCATTGAAGTCAATGGGTGCGTGAAAATCACGCGCACCACACGGAAGCACATCTGTGGGACATGCGTGATTCGCGCAACAGCACTGAAAAGTATGAATGAAAACAGAAAAGCACCACGTGCTTTTCTGTTTACAAACATCCAAACGGAGTGTCGTCATGATAGCGGCTGCGCGAAAAGCACGCAGCTGCGCATCATATGGTGATGACACACGGAGCTGTCAAGTACCCTTTGCGCGCGCAAAACGCCGCATTTTTTGCGCGCGAAAAACGCACGCGCTCGTGTGAATCCCGCCTTACTGTGAAGAACCCATTCATATATTGATGTCGGAAACGCCCTTCTTTCACATGTAAAGAATGTCCCCATGTCCTTTTGTGCAGTTCTTCTAAGTGATCAATCATGTGCTAGTTCTTTGTGTTGACCACACATTCTATATATTTATGCATATTACTAAGATCCTCTCTAAGGCGTTTTTTTTCCAAGCCAAATACAACCAATTTTTAGTCATCCACCTTTTTACCCTCTCTAATTCTCCTATATTATTTTTACAATGTGGAGCCCAAAACTGAATGCTGTATTTGAGATGTGATCTTACAAGGCTTTTATAGAGGGGCAATATTACATTTTGGATGACCGGTTTTTATCTCTTTTTTTAAAATCTTACTTACTTTGCAGCTGCTGCTTGACATTGAGTACTACTGCTGCTTAGCTTATCTGTAACCAGAATACCAAGGTCCTTCTCTTGTCCTGTTATCCCCAGTTTTATTGCATTTAATATATATTCAGTAATACTATTACTGCAGCCTAGGTTAATTATTTTGCATTTATCAATTAAATGTCGTCATCTGCCGCCTCTTTGCCTTGGCTGTCACCTTATCAAGTTCTTTTGTAATTATTTACAATCAAGCTGAATTTTAAGTTTCCTACAAAGTTTTGTATCTGCAAAATCTGCCATTTTGCTTTCAATCCCATCCACTAGTTCGTCGATAAAATTATTAAAAAGAATTGGGCCTAACATAGACCCTTGTGGTACCCCACTGCTTACGTAAGCCTTTTTTGAGTGTGTACCATTTATAATGACTGTTTTCTGTCCCTTAATTAGTTCTTTACCCATGTACATACATTTTCCTCCAGTCCCATCCTCTGTAGTTTCAGAACAAGACTGTTTGGTCCACTATCAAATGCTTTTGCAATATCCAGATATATTATATCATCCGCATTGCTAACATCCAGATTTGCACTTACCTCCTCATAGAAACTGAGAATGTTATGCTTCGTTCACATCTGCACTAGGGCTCCATTCCAACGGAGCTTTCCGTCGGAACGGAGCCCTGACAGACACAAACGGAAACCATGGGTTTCCGTTTCCATCACCATTGATTTTCAATGGTGACGGATCCGGTGCCAATGGTTCCCGTTTGTCTCAGTTGTGCGAGGGTTCCGTCGTTGTGACGGAATAAATAGCGTAGTCGACTACTACACTTTTGGTTTTGTCTTATTATGTTCAGAACTTCCATATTCAGCCATATTGGTCTCCTTTTATTTCTAGACTTTTTGTTACCAGAAGGTATAAACTTGCTACACGATTCATGCCCTATCTATTGAAAAATTACTCATTTCGAATTCCTATTTCCACGTACCTGATCCCACTCTACAAGTGCTTCCCTTAGGCTACATTCAGACGAGCGTGACAGATTTACATAAAAAATGTGCGTAAATCTGTCCGTGTGCGTTGCATTTTGCATCAGTGTGCTTTGTGAGTGGCATTTGTTCCTCACGCACTCGCAAGCACTTTTTTCGTTGTAATTGATTTTTTAAAACACGGATGTGCGTCCGTGTGCTGTCTGGTTTTCACGCACCTATTGACTTCAATAGGCAACTGGGTGCGCAAAAACGCACTAACATAGGACATGCAGTGAGTTTCACGCAGCAGACACTCGTTGCGTGAAAAACCAAGAAATAACGAACAGCACACACACCCATTGATTTCAATGGGCCATTCACACATGCAAACACACAGCACACGGAAGAGAATCACGCTCGCCTGAATAAGCCTTTAGTTGATAGAATTTTGCTTTTCTAAAGTTCCAGGTGTTTGTAGTTCCCCTTTGTATTATTTTATTGACTATTATTTTAAAACTTACCATGTTATGGTCACTTTTGCCCAAGTGCTCACGGGCCGCTAGATTTAAAATTGGAACTGGTCTATTAGACAGGGCTGTTCAGTATTGGTATTAGGCTGGATTTTTCAAACGGACAAACCCCTTCCGCTTTTTTGTCTTCTTTCTTGTATCCATCCACAATTGTTACTCGTGGCTCTCGTCCAGACAATTTTCTGTTATGCCCACTACATCATAACCCATGTACATCAGTAGAACATCCAGTTTATGCTTTTTTTTCTCGCAAGACCATGTAAACAGTAGCTCACATGACCAAAGCATTCCCTGTCTACGCATGCCCAGGCATATACAAGCACCGTACACGTAATAGCTTGTGCCTTTAACTACTGTACTGCCTTGTAAACAATTAACTTACCAGCAAAAGCAGCATCAGGATTAGTCTCTGTTCACATTTGTGCCTCCGTCACAGACTCTGTTGATTTGACGGACAAGATAGCCCAGCATACAGCACTATTTTGTCTGGCAAAGTAACTGAAACACGCCCGAAACCATTAAAGTCAATCCGTCCTATGACTGAGCAGAACAACAGAACCCGGAAAGCATACGTGAACTGAGCCTTATGGTGTTGGAATTGTTAACATTTAAACTTTTTATGTCTTTTTCAGTGTTTGTTTAGTTTTAAGTTGTTTGTTACTTGCATGAGTGATTCTTTAAATCTGGGAAAAGCGTTATTCCTTTAACTGTTCTGTAACGTAACCAAGTTTACCAAGCTGCACTGCTTCCCCTTACTGGAGACAGCATTGTTCTTTTTATTGTCTTGGAGCACATTCCTGCTGGCTGAAGCATGTGGCTTTACAGGTACGTGTGTTTATTATTCGGATGTACATATACGTATGTTTGGTTAGTTTAGTTGGAGGACCATTTTCAAGGAACCTCTTCCGAACTTCATCCAACTTACAACTCTGGATAAGAGCCATTGGAGACCACTGTTTTATATTTATAGGTGTAAGAAACTCTTTAGAAGCATTTAGGCAGTAACAACTAAGTATAGCACTCTTTCTTGAAGATAATTGTAAAAAGTGTTAAAGGAGTTGTCTCAAATACATCACTTATCGATATGTCATATTAGGGAATATAGATGTCAGAGAGGGAAGGGGTCCCCCACTCGAGACTTCATTCTATAGGCCAGAACAGAGAACCTCTCTGGCGGACCTGGCCATGCATTTCATGGATTCCTATTAATTTAAATGACCACTAGATAATGCTACAAAATGAGGCCACGTGCAGGTTCCCCCTTCGATAATGGCTGATCACTGGGGGTTAAGAAGCTGGATTTATGCTACGTTCACACGTAGCTTAATTGCTTCAGATTTTTCGTCCAGATTTGCGGCCGGAAAATCTGCAGCGTTTTACAGTAGCCGCAAAGTGGCAGCAAATTTTTTGCAGTCTCATCCACTTTGATGCTACTGTAATACACTGCACATTTTTTGCCCGTATATCCGGTCGGAAAATCTGCAGCATATTACTAAGTAGGCGCAAAGGGGATGAGATTGCAAAAAATTTCATCCACACGCTGCGGAATATTTCCATGCAGAAATTGACCTGCGATGCAGATTTTTTTAATCCGCAGCATGTCAATTTAAAGAGGCTCTGTCACCAGAAACGTTGTTTTTGTTTATTTTTTTCCTATTTGCGATTTCAGGGTTGTTTTTGTTTTTTTTTTGCAAGAAAAATTGCACCGGTTGCTTTTTATTTCGGATTTTAACTTTCCCATTGAACTTAATGGGGAAAATTCAAAACAAATATGCAACCACCCCACAGCTTAACCCGTTAGTGACCATAGTGTTTTTACGGCGGCCACTAACAGGCTTTATTCCGATGCATTAGCCTTTTATGGCGCTGCATCGGAATAAGTAAACAGAGCAGGGAGCCATTAAATCTCCCTGCTCTCAGCTACCAGAGGTAGCTGAGGGCTTGGGGCATCCCTGCTCGAACGGGTGAGATCGATACCAGTATCTATCTCTCCCGTTTAACCTTTCAGATGCGGCGCACAATAGCGAGCGCCACATCGGAGTTGTTTTGGAGAGAGGGAGGGAGCTCCCTCTCATCCCACTGACACCCGGCGATAAGATCGCCGAGTGTCTGTGTGTCCGGTGGCCTAATAAACATCCCCAGGTCTGCCTGTAGTGTATGTCTGCTAGGTCATGCTAGTGGGAGTAGTAAAAAAGTAAAAAAAATGTGAAGTTTAACCCCTTCCCCCTGCTGGCATTCTGGGCCCTAATGTCCAAGCGATTTTTTACATTTTTCCATTGTCACATTCGAAGAGCTGTAACTTTTTTATTTTTGCGTCGGCATAGCTGTATAAGGTCTTGTTTTTTGCGGGACGACTTGCAGTTTTTATTGGTACCATTTGAGAGTAGATGCGACTTTTTGATCACTTTCTATCACATTTTTTTTAAGTCAGGATTAACAGAAAACAGCAATTTTTCCATCGTTTTTTATTTTATTTTTTACGACGTTCACCGTGCGGGTTAAATAATGTAACAGCTTTATAGTCGGGGTCGTTACGGACGCGGCGATACCAAATATGTGTAACTTTTTTGCTTTATTGTAGTTTTTTTTAATAGTAAAGCATTTTGTAAGGGGAAAAGCTGGGTTTTTCATTTTTTTTTTTTTCACTTTTTTTTTAATTAACTTTATTAAACTTTTTTTTACTTTTTTACTAGTCCCACTAGGGGACTTCCCTATCCTCCGATCGCTATTATAATACACTGCAATACTTTTGTATTGCAGTGTATTACTGCCTGTCCGTTTAAAACGGACAGGCATCTGCTAGGTCATGCCTGCGGCATGATCTAGCAGGCATTCGCTGCAGGCAGACCTGGGGGTCTTTATTAGACCCCCGGCTGCCATAGAAGACACAGACACTCGGCGATTTTATCGCCGGGTGTCAGTGAGATGAGAGGGAGCTCCCTCCCTCTCTGCAAAACCATTCAGATGCGGTGCTCGCTATTGTGCACCGCATCTGAAGGGTTAAACGGGTGAGATCGATACTAATATCGATCTCACCCGGCAGAGCAGGGACGCCCCCAGCCCTCAGCTGCTTCTGGCAGCTGAGAGCAGGGAGATTTCACGGCTCCCTGCTCTGTTTACTTTATTCTAATGCAGCGACGTAGTTTGGCGGCGCTCTAGAATAAAGCCCACTAATGACCGCCGTAAAAAGACGTATCGGCGGTCATTAAGGGGTTAAAGAGGCTCTGTCACCAGATTCTCAAATCCCTATCTCCTATTGCATGTGATCGGCGCTGCAATGTAGATAACCGTAACGTTTTTTGTTTTTTTTTAAAAACGTTCATTTTTGGCCAAGTTATGAGCAATTTATATATATATATATATATATATATATATATATATATATATATATGCAAATGAGCTTTGAAATGGACAACTGGGCGTGTATTTTGTTTTTAACTGGGCGTGTTTACTTGTTTTACTATCTGGGCGTTGTGAATAGAAGTGTATGATGCTGACGAATCAGTGACCAATCGGCATCATGCACTCCTCTCCATTCATTTACACAGCAGCATCACGTTCTTAGTAGAACGATGTGCAGCAACATACACAAGTGTCCTGATAATGAATACACATGACCTCCAGCCTGGACGTCATGTGTATTCAGAATCCTGACACTTCTGAATCTTTTCTGTGAGATTCCAGCAAGCCACGCGTAATCTCGCGAGATTATGAGGTAAACGAGATTTTGTTTCCCTTGCACAATTTTAGATTTATTCTAATTCGTTTCTTAATAGACAACTTGGCGTGTTTTTACTTTTTACCAACTGGGCGTTGTGAAGAGAAGTGTATGACTCTGACCAATCAGTGACCAATCGGCGTCATACACTTCTCTCCATTCATGTCCATTTGTACTCCGCACAGTTGGTCAGCGTCATAGACTCCTCTGTACGACGTCCGGTTGGTAAAAAGTAAAAACATTCCCAGTTGTCTATTAAGAAACTAATTAGCATAAATCTAACATTGTTTATAACTTGGTAAAAAATCGTCTAAATAAAAACCACTGTTATCTACATTACAGCGCCGATCACATTATGTAGGAGACAGGGAATTTATAATCTGGTGACAGAGCCTCTTTAAGTTGTGGGATGGTTGCATATTTGTTTTCCCCATTAAGTTCAATGGGAAAGTTAAAATCCGCAACAAAAAGCAAATGGTGTAATTTTTCCGGGAAAAAAAAAAAAAAACAACCCTGAAATTGCAAGTAGGAAAAAATAAACAAAAACAATGTTTCCACATAAAAAAAAAAAATTCCATTTCGATGCTTCCAATTCTGTTCTCTGTGCAGCCAGCCTCCTGGGATGACGTTTCATCCCATGTGACCAAACCTGATTTGGTGTGGACTTTTGTAAGTAATTCTCAGCGGAAACTGGGTCAGGTTTTCTTCTGAGTTTTCCACAGCTAATGCAGCCTGGGTGAACATACCCTTAGTTTTAAAAAGCTTGTCTTGATGAGTGCGATTATTAAACATCTTACTGTAAACAGTATTCAATAAAGTTCACAACTTTAGATAGAATTATTACAAGCAAAATATAAATCCAACAGCATCTAGTAATAATGGTTGACGGTAAAAGTGACTGTATTCACTACCATCATTATTAGAATTAATCTGGAACGATAAAAGTTGGTGTTTACTGATGGGCAAATTATTGTGATCGCTGAGTATAAACCGAAGTAATTTTTGCGCGTCGGGATAGGAATGACTGTCTCTGCAATGTTGTTATAATGTGTTCAATTTTTAACACAATCGTTTGCATCCCATGGGGAAAAAAATGAATGTACAGTGCATTTGGAAAGTCTTCAGACCCTTTCATTTTTTTTTACATTTTGTTACGTTGAGGCCTTGCGATAAAATTAAAAAAATGCAAGTTTTTCCCCATCATTCTGCACTCAATACCCCATAATGACCGTGAAAACAGAAGGTTAGTAATCTTTGCTGGTTTATTAAAAAGGAAAAACTAAAATATTGCATTGACATAGGTATTCAGACCCTTTACTAAGCAATTAGTTGAAGCACCTTTGGCAGCGTTAACAGACTCCAGTCTTCTTGGATATGATGCCACAAGGTTTGCACACCTGGATTTGGGTATTTTCTGCCATTCTTCTCTGCAGATTCTCTCAAGCTCTGTCAGGTTGGATGGGGACCGTTGGTGGACAGCCATTGTTGTCCATAAGCCACTCCTGTGTTGTGTTGGCTGTGTGCTTAGGGTCATTGTCTTGTTGGAAGGTGAACCTTTGGGCCAGTCTGAGGTCCAGAGCACTCTGGATCAGGTTTTCATTAAGAATTTCTCTGCACTTTGCTCCATTCATCTTTCCCTCAACCCTGACCAGTCTCCCTGTACCAGCTGCTGAAAAACACCCCCACACATGCTGCCACCCCCATGCTTCACTGTAGGAATGGTATTAGCAGGGGATGAGCAGTGCCTGGTTTCCTCCACACATGACACTTAGAATTGAGGCCAAAAAGTTCAATCTTTGCTTCATTAGACCACAGAATCTTGCTTTAGAGTCCTTTTAGGTGCTTTTTTTTTTTGCAAACTCCAGGCGGACTTTCATGTGTCCTTTACTGCCCAGATTGGTGGAGTGCTGCAGTGATGGTAGACCTTCTGGAAGTTTCTCCCATCTACACACAGGATCTTTAGAGCTCAGCCAGAGTGACCATTGGGTTCTTGATCACCTCTTACGAAGGCCCTTCTCCGAATACTTAGTTTGGTGGGGTGGCCAGTTCTAGGAAGGGTCCTGGTTGTTCCAAACTTCTTCCATTTAAGAATTATGGAGGCCACTGTGCTCTTGGGAACTTTCAGTGCAGCAGAAATATTTTTGTACCCTTCTCCACACAATCCCGTCTCTGAGCTCTACAGGCAGTTCTTTCCTCCTCATGGCTTGGTTTTTGCTCTGATATGAATTGTCAGCTGTCAGACCTTATATAGGCATGGGTGTGTCTTTCCAAATCATGTCCAATCAAGTAAATTTACCAGAGGTGGACTCCAATCAAGGTGTAGAAACATTTCAAAGATGATCTAAAGAAAAGGGAGGCGCCCAGAATGAAATTTCAAGTTTCATAGCAAAAAGTCTGAAATTCTGTTTTCACTTTATCATTATGGGGTATTGAGTGCAGAATGATGGGGGAAAACTTTGCATTTTTTTTTATTTTCGCACAAGGCCTCAACAAAATGTGAAGAAATTGAAAGAGTCTGAAGGCTTTCCAAATGCACTGTATGTAAATAGTTTTTGTACAAACGCGGGCCGTAATTTTATTAATTATATTACAAATCGGTTCTGTATAGTTATATTGTGTAAACTCAGCCACTCTAGAAGGGAGTTCTTATGTTTTTACAAATAGGGTTCTATTAACAGGGTTTTATGTTGTTAAAGCTTAATATTTGTCTGAATGAAAAGGTAGGCAACTTTCTAATATAGTTTTGAGTTTTAATTACTCACCATTTTCAAGGTATTACTTGACGGTAGCTGTCCGTGAATGAGAACATTCTTGTTTTCATTCGCTGGCTACATGGGTACATGGCTAGTCCTGCCCTTGGCTCATAAAAGGATACAATTGTATCTAGTCTAGGCAATCCTCAGTGTGCTAAATGTATGTGCAGCTGCACAAATCTTTCTGGAAGTTGACTACTTTGTGTCAGTCTGGGGAAATGAAGCGACCAAAAAAAGCAATTCCGGCAGTTATATTAAAAATCAAAAAACTTTGAACTGTTTTTTTAACCTGTGTTTTTTTTTGTTTTTGTATTTTTTTTTACTCCTCCTTGTGGACTTGAACCAGTGATTTATTGGATCACTTGCACTATATACTGCAATAAATGACAGTTTAAAATAATTTTGACAGTCTCCCGGGAGAACAAGGATGGCAGACCTGGGGCTTAGATGCCACAGTCGCTTTTGACTGTGGGATCCCACTTGTTACACTGAAGTCTCGGCTGTTACATACAGCCGACACGCTCGTTCTCAGCCCCTGACCCTGCTCCATACTCCCTCAACCGATATAGATATATACATACACACAGACGGAAGGAGTTTAAGGGGATTCAATCAAGTGTGCCTCTGACTAAATGTTCAGAATAGCTGTACGTCTTCCTAACCGGTGCATATTCTTTTATTCCAAATCAGCTGAATAAAGCTGAGTTGTGGTCATGATATTAGAGGGTAAAGGCAGTAATATTTTCCTCCTTGTTACACTAGGAATCACTTTGTTGTTTTGCACTTGCAGGAGTAGTTGCGGTTCTGTTCTGTGGTATTACACAAGCTCATTATACATATAATAATTTATCGCCTGACTCAAGGATTAGAACAAAACAGGTAATGACAGGTTTCTTCTCTGATTTTAAAACATGTCTTTTAGAAACTAGTACTGATATATCATATGACATGCTTGCAATTGTGATGTACAGAATATGTAAAGCAGTGGGACATGGGAGGACAGCACACCTCACTTAACTTGCTACGATCATGTATTCTTCAGCTTGGTAAAGGAACACTAAACTTAAAATCTGTTAGTTTACAAGTGCTTCTGAAAGTCCAGAAAAAGATGAGTGTATATATATTGTATGATGTAATATTTCCATTCACACATGTTCTTTTTTTTATTTCCATGCAGCTTTTTGAGGTTCTGCACTTCCTGGCTGAAAACTTCATATTTTCATATATGGGGTTGGCACTGTTCACCTTTCAGAAACACGTGTTTAGCCCAGTCTTCATTGTTGGCGCTTTTGTATCCTTTTCTTAGTTACTGGAAGACTAGAAATGAGTGGAGCCCTAATGGGGACCAGGAATAATAAGGGAGCCATGCTAGTGTAAGAAGGGAGCCATTCTGGGGACCCAGAATTAGACACGGTGCCATGCTGGGGACTAAGAATAAGAGGGGCGAAGCCATGCTGGGGACTAAGAATGAGAGGGGCGAAGCCATGCTGCGGACTAAGAATTATAAATGAGGGGAAGCCATGCTGCAGACTAAGAATGAGAGGGCTGTTTATTTGTGCGTTGTACATGATTGCTGACTGCATTACACACTTGAACCTGCATTCTGTTTACTACTTTTATTTTATTTTTTTGAGAAGATCACACCCATAAATGACAATTTTTCTGTTAAATTTTGGGTCATTATCTCACTGTTGGTGCTTTCAGCAGTGGACAGGCGTCACCATGGAAAATTTGATCAGTATGCAACAACGCAACCCTAAAGGTTCAATTCACGGTGTTCTGACGCCTTTCTATCATAGCCAGCAATTTGTGCCACCGTGGCTCTTCTGTAGATCGGACCAGATGGGCTAGCCTTTGCCCCCAACACGTATCAACGAGCCTTGGGTGCCTATGACCATGTTGCTGGTTCAGCAGTTGTCCTTCTCGCAACCAATTTTGATAGATACTAACCACTGAATACTGGGAACACCCCACAAGACCTGCCATTTAGCCCTTGTCAAAGTCGCTACGCTTCAAAACACATCTTCAAGAGCTGACTATTCACTTGCTGCCTAATACATCCCACCCCTTGACCTAATACATCCCACACCGGTGCCATTGTAACAAGATCATCAATGCTATTCACTTCAACTGTCAGTGGTTTTAATGTTATGGTTGAACTGTGTGTGTGTATGTATGTATGTGTGCATATATATATATATATATATATATATATATATATAATCATTTTATATTTGAATACAAGAAAAAAAATTAGGTCTTGCATACTTAACTACTATTTCTTTCAGATAGCTGTATTTGTAGGTAGAGCAGCTCATGTATATCCGCTGTCGTTTTTTCTGAACCTGGGCAGAAGACACAAGATTGGCTGGAATTTTCAGCACATGATGATGTTTTCAGGTTTGGATGCTGTTTTGCAGTGTTGAATACATTTCAAAAATACAGTTTATATGTGCTTGTTGGACAACACTTTTGAAATTACTTTCTTAAAAACTTTGGAATACGACTGCAGGTATTCGTTTTCATTCAGACACACGAGGATTAGTAAGGTCCGGTACTAATGTTGTATTACGGTGTTGAGGTTTGAGCTCTGTACAGGCTAGTCAAGGTCTTCCACATCAAAGTTGAACCTTGCTTTGTGCATAGGTACATTCTCTTACTGAAACAGGAAAAGTCCTTCATCAACCAGCCACATACTGAAGCATACAAAAAATACAATTGCATGCTGGAGCATAAGGATTTCCCTTTACTGGAACACAGGGGCCCAAAGCAAGTGTTCTTCTGGCATCTGTCAAACCTAGAATCATCCATCAGACTGTCTGATAATGAAACATAAATTGTTACCCCAGAGAATACATTTCCACTGCTCCAATGGCAATGTGCTTGAGCCGATGCTTGGCATATGATGATCTGGTGTGTGGCCGCTCGACAAATAATAGGTTGTTGGGAGAAACACGGATTAGGCATTTTAAAATTCAATCCCCGGGAGGTGTCTGGCGGCATATTTTATCCCTATTGAAAAAAACATGCACTAACCTACTGTCACGTTTATATACAGGTGCTTATTCGCCTGTTACCTGACTCCATAGGGCAGCCGTAATAATAATATAGAAGGAAGTTTCTATAACAAGAGTTCCTGTCTTACATTTTTAAAATATAATTTGTAGTCTGTGTTTCAGCTGTATTATATTTTCTTATATTACAATTTTCACACACTGTTTTATCTCCACCAGGCCTCCGAGGCGCTATGGCATTTGCCCTTTCAATACGTGACACTGCATCGTATGCTCACCAGATGATGTTCTCTACTACTCTGTTGATTGTCTTCTTTACTGTCTGGATAATTGGTGGTGGAACAACGCCCATGTTGTCTTGGCTTAATATCAGGTCAGTGGTTTTACTGACACATTGTGTTATACCAGATAAGATGATTCGGGTCTGCCCTGACAAAATGAATGAAAGATAACTTATTTTTCTCTAGTTCTTATTAGATTGTCCTTGAATATTATGATGGTGTCTTAGGTATGACAATATTGAGTTGTGAAGAAGTGGCAAAATTTAATGCACAAAATCCATTGAGGGCCATTATGGCACCAAGGCTAATGCACACCCCCCATATCAGTCTAAATGTAACAATAAAATAGAAATAGAACTTTATTAGAGAACCGCCAATAATATCCATTTAAAAATACTATTCTACTATTCCGTCCTCATTGAGCTGTCCTTACCACAATAAGGTGGCTGTCACCGGCATTTCACCTATTGAACTCTACTCACCCCACGCTGGCCACTGCTGTCAAAAATTCATTGCCATTATCCCCACTCCTAAACTCCTCCGATCGTAAATAACGGTCTGCAAATATTTTGCGCCTTTTATGGTAATAATCAGTCAGTCTTGTTCTCTCCACCATTAAACATAGTTGACACATGTGACCCTGCTAATCTGAAACAGGATGGGTGGAGTATCGTGAACACCGTAACTGGAATTTTAGCGTTTAGTGGGTGAAATCATACTCCCTGTCATTTTCATAAGACCCTATTGTAAAGGGAATTGTACTGATTCTGGTTTCCGTTCACACGTGCTGGTTTCGTCATGTTTCTAATGGCGTTTTATCACAGCTTTCATGCATTTTTCGTGTCATTTTGCTGTACATTTTGTAGAAATTACAGAATTTCTGACATTTTAACAAAAAAAGTGACATCTGCACATTTTAAAGGGTAACTAAACTTCCAGAAATCTTTTAACATGTCCGTCACATGTCATAAGTTTTGATCGGTGGGGGTCCGAGCACTGAGACCCCCACAGATTGCTAAAAGAAGCTGCAGAAGCCGAGCAGTTGGGGTATGGGCTCAATAGAAAGTCTATCCTTATGATAAGTCCATTAGTATTTGTTCGGTTGGCATCTGACCCCTGTGGATCAGCACAATGAAGAGGCTGTTTTGTAAATTGTTAATTTACAAAAACACAGAGGTATGGGCGGCTGTACCCTGTCCAGATGAAGACACAGACTGAAAACCTTAACATATTTAATACTTCTCACAGCTAACCAGTCTAAGTAATCCTCACTCCTAACTGATTTTAAAACCAGAGCTACAGGAAGCCAGGGTCTCTTACAAAGGCTGCCGACCCCCACACTTTCTGTCGAAAGTCGTTACTCTGGTGAGCCGAGTGAATTTACATGGGAATGCACAGGTCTGAGCATTGTATTATACAGGTATGAGAGGAAAAGGGTGGCACAGACAGCTAGATGAAAACCTTTTGTCTTTCATGTTAGCAGAGGTTGTTGTTTTTTCGTTTTTTTTTTTTTTTTTTTATTTCTGGAGGAAAAAGCTAAGGCCTATTCTATTATAAAGAAGTGTTTCAATTAATATTTTATCTTTATTTGTTTGCTCTAAGTATGAACTTATTTTATTCTTAATGGCAGATCTAGCTTTATAAACGTTATTAAACTGGGAATCTGTACCATCCAAACTTTGTCGGGGTTTTGCTCAAAAGAGCCGTTGTCCATAGCAACCAATCAGATTCTAGCATTCACTATTCAGAAGCCCATTTTTTACTGAAAGCAGCAACCTGATTGGTTGCTTTGGCCAACTGTTCCACTTCTACTTTGCACAAGTTTTGATAAATCTACCTCATTGTGTATCTGGCTCTATAGATATGTTTTAGCAGAGCTGAACAAATCCCAAGAACAAAACTGTCTAACCTAACTTGGTTCAACTTGTTCCTAATGTTTACAATAAATTGTCCATCTCTGCTTTTTGGTGCTTGTAGAATAGATAAACTAATTCATAAAGAGAGAACTTAGATTCAAAACACATTCTTTAACCAGTCTTTTAGTTTGGAATATATACAAAGCAAGTGCAGTTTTTGATTATTTATACACAATGCAGATGTTACTGTCCATGTGCGTTGCGTTCTGCATCAGTCTGCTTCGCGTGTGACACAAGTTTTTCATGCACTCGCAAGAACTTATTTTTTTTTTTTCTTCAGTGTGCGTTCGTGTGCTGTCTGTGGTTTTCACGCACCCATTGACTTCAATGGGCGACTAGGTGCGTAAAAACGCATCAATATAGGACATGCAGTGGGTTTCAAGCAATGGACAATCGCTGCATGAAAACTATTGCATGTGTGAATAGCCCCATTGAAATCAATGGGGCCATGTGCTTTGCGTTGTTTCAACGCACAGCACACGGACGAGATTCACGCTCGTGTGAATGATCCCGAAGTCTCATGTGGTCTCCCAAGCTAAACAATTATTTTAAAGGGGTTTTCCAAGCTTAAAAAAATGAAATAAATACATAAAAGTGCCTCTATATGTGTGTGAGGTATAGTGGCATCACCTGGTAACCATTCAAAGTAATTATTTTTCATTTAATTATATTACCCAGCTATGTAAAGTACCTCTATTATGATGCTGCCAGTGCTTTCTGTGGACGGGATTGCCATGTAAAGGACTACAGTTTCTTTTATTAAAGGGCTTTTCCAGACCCAAAAAATGTATGGCCTATCTTCAGGATAGGCCATTAATTTGTGATCGGTCAGGGTACCAGCGCTGCGGCACCTTCACAACAGCTGATCGGTGGGGGTGCCGGTTGTTGGCCCCTGACCGATCACATATTGATGGCTTATCACAGACATTGCAGAATAGTAGAGCTGTCTCTCTGTGGCAGACCATGAGTAATTACATCAATACCATACACCTTGTAATAGAGGGGCATACAGGCAGCTGTAAATGGAGGCAATGTATCATCTTAGCCTAATACTCAGTCAATGTTGATAGACTTTGATTTCATCAGTATTAGGCTTAATGACCTTTTACATGGGCCAATTATTGGGCAAACGAGCGTTCATATGAATATAATTGCGCCCTGTGATGGGTACAAATGAGCACCAATCAATTAGCTCCCTCGTTGATCAGCGCTCGTTTACACATATCGGGCCGTGTAATAGGACGCTTATATCAGGTGTCAGAGGCACACATTAGCCGCTGTCAGATCAGCACACTAACAGAGTTGGCTGACAACAGTGTTCTTTATTTAGCTCCTATGTACACTGGATACATAGAGCAACATTTTTAATAAAAGCATATTGCAAAAGTGATTTGTATGCAAAATACATTTCAGTTAAAGAAAAAGGAACCAAAGGTGTCCATAGCCTTTATGCTTTACCCCTTTGATATAGTTGTTTATAATTTTAACAAAAAGCATCAGAAAACCAATTTACATTGAATTCATATAATTTTATTTAGAAAACTGAATACAGTACAATTTATGTTCTATGAATATATGAAAAAACACAGTTTAATTTATTCTGGAAAATCTAAAGCTATATTTGTATTCTACCCATATCCTTTATTGATCTGGATACACCATAAATACAATCACCCTTATTTAATGAAAAAATATATATTGATATGTTCTTATTGTTATAATTACATTAATTTATTCTCATCCAGTAATTCCAAATGTTTGTTAATCTGGTATCCTAAGGGACAATATATATAAGGGATTATATTATAAACAATATAATGGGGCTGTAAATACCAATTTTAATACTCGTTATATTTTTTGGCCTATGTGACATTTACAACCCTCCTTCACCTTATTTTAGCTCGAAACGTACCCTCCCTATATGTAATTACCATTTGAAAAGGTTTGCAGGATTTTCTCTTCTGTCAGTTCATTTAGTGAAGTAGCTCAATACTTCCACTCGCCCATTCCACAACCTTCATTTTCATTTCATTCTTGTGCTGTACCAGAGTTGGTGACCATACCCCATCGTTGGAGGATGTGAACATTAGTCGTTGGCAGTATTTCAGGTGATTGGTTTCTGCCATCTTAACACTCCGCTTCTTGGGGTACTACGCTTGAGAACTTTTCACTTTTTTCTTGCCTCTGTAGTCCTATTAAGCACACAATTTGTCTTCGCATTTCTGTGCATTTGTCACTGTCCTTGTCACCTGTAACTTTATAATTTATTATGTTGTGTGGTCACTGGGAGATAGTCTCAATACTCTTTGCATGACAGGTTCTTTTAGATCATTGACCATTGCATTGTCAGCAACATAAATTAAATTGCTACACAACATTTTATAGATCAATAAAAAAAGTTCATGTCAAAAGCAGGAAGCTTGTCGGTTATCATAGGCATGCACACTTTAGGCCCCATTCACATTACATATATTTCCCACGTTTGACGTATACGTTGGGAAAAGCATCCGACCTATGCATTAAACTGGCATATGTTAACAAGTTAACAAAAACTGATCCCACAGGATGGAATAGTTTTGTTTTCTAGGCTAGTTCACGCTAAATGTAGGGCCAAAGCGTGATGTGAACTAGGCCTCACCGGAAGGGCTGAGCGTCAAAGTGTGTTGAAAAATGCATTAAATGAGAAAATAGTGCATTATTAGTATAATTAGTCATTCTTACGCCTTTAAATAGATTGATATGAGACCCAGTACAAGTAGGTACTCAAACCTAGGGCCTCAATGACTATATGAACGGTAAGGCTAGCAATGTGTTAACTCGTGCTTTTTTTTACATGGGGAAACCATGGCCAAACCACAGTAGCCACTAGTCTTAAAATGGTCTTACTAATAATGATTTTCTCAGATGATAACTTGTCACAATATATATATGTTTAGCTCCTGTATTTCAACATCGCCAGTTTTGCTTGTTGATGGTGTCTGCCCTAAGTGACCTAAATTAAACTTAGAAGCCAGAACTGTTCATTTATATTAAAGCAAGTGAAAAGTAAGTAAATGCACTTAGTAGAGAACTTGGCTATTTCGACATTGGCTGAGCTCCAATGATATGCCCTTCAGATCACATAAACTTCTCTTCGATAGGCCAACAATGGAGGCTCTGTAGTGAGATCAAGGCTCTCTTGTTTTCATGGTGTATTAGCCATTGATTTCAAATGAATGTAAAGGCCCTTTCAAATGGACTGTCATTCCACAGCTGCTATCTGAGTAGAATGGACAAATTCTATTCATCCGCTAATCATAAAAATAAAATTACCACCTTCTGGCGGGATCTTAATTGGAAATTGTAAGACAAACCTGCTTCTTCTGAGATCACATTTTTTTTTTTAATAGAAAAACCTATCTGACACAATCCTTACAACATTTACTTCACCGAACATATTTCCCTACACCTGATGTAAATTGCTTTGATCTTGTGCTTCTCCCTTATTGGGACACATGTCTAAACTTGATAAGAGGAAAGTGAAGCAGCACAAGTCCCGGTATATGGGATGATGTCACGTCATCCAACATTGGATAAACCCCAGCCGATCGACTACAATATTTCCACCAGTGTTCAGATAACAGCACACCTCCAGTAATGTCCAATAAGTGGTATTTATTTGTCAAACATTAGCAAAAAAAGCAACGTTTCGACCCATTATACATATAGGGTCTTTCTCAAGCCTAACCTTGTCTAAATGAACCCTCAATGTGTAAGTAAATCATCACGTGACTTGCAATCACCAATAGTGTCAAAAGTTTAACCATAATTAACCCACAGGTGTGTGTATGTGATACATATCAATTGAACAAATCCATAAGTTTTATATTTTTTTTTGTATGAATATATAAAGTTCAAAATACATTCCAAACATGTCCATGTCCCGATCCATCCTGAACATTGGGGGGTGGGGACGGCTCATCACATCAGGACGCCCTTTCGGCGTCTAATAAACACCACTGCGTATGTCCGTGCAAAGAAATATAACTGCCACACATCAATCCACCGAGGTGAAGATGTGGGCATTGAGATCGTTCATTCCCTCCCATGTAATGAGGTATTTTTACTTTGTTACGATCACTACCAGGGTTATAGACACTGTAACCTGGCAAACAGTTATTGCGTCGTATATCACTTGACCAACATGTACCAATACGTACGTAAGGAGATCCGGGTCGCTTAGCAACCAGTTATACACACACTAGATGTGGCCAAATGTCACATAATGCTTTTAAGAAACTGCTTCCTATCAGAGATTCGGACCAGAAGGGGAAAACCAGATCACATGTCACTCCTCCCATTGGTGAGAAGTGTGTTACCTGCACTCAAGGTGCTCGAACTACATGCCACCTATAACCGGTAGAAACCTAATCAGCACGTTCCCCAAAAGACCAACATTCCAAAGGAGCCCAATATTTGACGAATAAATACCAGTTTGGACCTTACTGGGGTTGTGTGCTGTTGTCCGAACACTGGTTGAAACTTGTCATTGGTGTGAGTTATTGGTGCGAAGTTACGGGCTCTCTGAGTTACATTTGTGTGCCATTTAATGTCCTAATTTTGCACTTGATGTGTATTTGTCCCTGAGAGGCAGAGTGGTGAACATGTCACTCTTTTGTGGCAAATTTCTGTCTTCTGTTCCTCACTGTACTGTAAATAAATAAGTAACCACAATCTTTGCTCAATTTAGCACAGGAAACTGCAAGTTTTCAAATCAAGATGAACCTTTCAACAAAACCCACCCGTCTGCTTTAAGCTGTTGCTTCAGCATTTTTGTCTCCTAAAGATCTCCACTTCTCATTCTTCTCTAGTCTTGTCTGTGTATTTATGCAATGTGAAAGGAGGAGGCTGCATAATCTGTTTCACTAATGGCTTCTCTGCCTGCACTCGTGTGCACTAATGAAATAATAGTTGCATCTGCACCAGTATAAAAATGGCTTCACATATGATAAACTTATTGTTCGTGTGCACACCAAAGGCACATGCATGGACTCGTGCACACAGAATCCCTAAGGGTCCTTGAGGCACCGTATTCCTCACTATAAGCAACGCTGTAATACAGCATGTGATGGAACATGCCACGGTTTCTTTTCTTAAAATTTTTGCAGAATCCGTGACACTTTGTGCTTCAGTAAAAAATAGTCTAGTGGTGCCAGAATATGGATCCCTGTGGTACAGCTGTGTGCAGGAGGCCTTACTATGCTATGGATCAGAGTGATAGCCGTTACATAAAACTATTTCTGTTGGTGAATCTCTAATACTTTAATATTCAATATTTTTATGCTTCAAATTTCTTTCAGGGTTGGTGTTGATCCAGATCAAGACCCGCCTCCAACTAATGATAGTTTTCAAGTATTACATGCAGTAAGTAAATCGCCATTTTTTTTTATTTTTTTACTGTCAAATGACTTACACAGAGATTTGCATCTAATGGAAAATGTATCTAGAATGTTAAATGTCCTAAGAGAAGTAACCGGTTAAAGCTGACATCCTAAACATGGTAAAGTACACCGCACAGTTCTCACATTTATTTTCCGCCACTTATGTAGTGCTAATGTATTCTACAGAACTGTACGCAGTATTCACAAACACCGGTCCTGTATCCATTGGGTCTCTAATCCACTGTAAATGAAAATTGTAAAAAATAAAAGTAACTTTTTGACTTAAACTAGTACCATGTGCATATTTAACAAATATAAATGACTGCACTCTCCGGTTGCCTACAAAATAATGATATTTCAAGAACTGATTCAATGATAGTTAGAACTATATCCATTCATCCTGCATGTAATACACAAAATTGGATAATAGTTCAGTCTGCAGGGTTGGTTTGAACTACCAACAAATTTTATTTTAATTTGTGCCAGAAAATTGGTGTAAATTATGCAGGAAATCCCATTAGCTCCTATCTGGTGTAGATTTCACTGTGTCGCGTAGCAAGATAGAGGCCTAACCCCCCCTCCAATCCCCATTTCCACCTTTAGACCATTAATTAAATAAAAACGAAGACAGGTGCGAAACGCGCATTGGGGTGCTGGTCAGTGTGAAGGCAGTTAATATGGCATATGGTGGGTGAGGTTAACTTTTATACTATAAACCCAGACTGGGATTTGCTTCTGTCTAGCTGCAATGATGGATTTTGGTATTCTGTATAGAGGTTATAATTGACAGTTGTCATAATTTTCTTGTTTCTAGATATTATGATATCACCACCATTTCTGTCCTGCCTTATTTAAACACACTCCTTTTTTTTGTGTGCAACTTTTTGCACAGTTTTTTGTTTTTTATTGGGTGTTTGTACAACTATTTGTGTAAAAGTAAAATATATTTTTTTGTTACATTGATTTATTGTATAGCATTTAGGGAAATCATATCGGTTTTCTGAATGGTATTGGTTACCATATGCAAGGATTATGATCTATTAGGTAGACCTTAATAAATCTTTATAGAATTCTTTGTTTCGATTCATTAATTAAATACGTAATGACGCGGCTAATACAACGTATTGATGGCGGGAAGCATCAGGATGCTGTTTGTGACGGAGCACTGATGACGTTGAGTGCTGCGTCACATTTAAGGATCTAATACTGCTTGAAGTCAGGACCTTTATATGAGTTGCGCTGGAATGCTTAAGGTACCTGGAGTAGAGAAGAGGAGCGTTGAGTATAATTTTTTTCATTTTATGTCTAATTTGGGGGTTGGGAACAGATGGTGCACGGTCGTAGTCACAGCCACTGTGAAGGTCGGCGACAGATTTATTAAGAGGTGTGCACTTCTTAATAAATCTATTGCATTTTATAAAACGCCAGTCTTCGTAAATCTACTGCATAATGTTGGTGTAATAGCAGCATATGTCTTTTTAGATTAATGTTGGTAAGCTGGGTTAGTAGGTATACATCATTGCTAGTCGTGTATTGACATCCCTTTCATAAACCACTTGTACCAGCTCAGTGGCTTTATGGCAAGGTTTGAACAGATCCAAACAAGATAACAGTGGTAAAGGTACATAATAGTCAGTCTTTATTTGTTTTCTGATTCACTTATTCACGTACTTTTTGGCCTCGTTGAAATAGTGTAAGCACACAGTCGCATCATAAATACTGTGTGTGTCCTTGTGTTAGTAACCCATTATTTTGTAGGTAATTAACTGTAGCATAAGCCCTCGAGTTTACATGACTACCAGGAAGAAACTTTTGCATTAAAAGATTTTCATTTTGCGCTTTTTTCATGGGTCAAAGAATCTTTGATGTGTCCTCTCCTCTGCCATTTCTATTAGCTCTCCAGTTATAACTCCAGTTAATGACTTTAAAGGACGGAGTATAATTGTATAAAAGAATTAACTTTAAAATAAATGACCTTTTACTCATTTTTAAGATATGAGGATAAATACAATACAAATGTAACCGCTACTTGACAACATATTTACATAAAAAAGGAAGGTGAAAATCATGCTCATGTAACAATATTTATGTGAAATCCTTTGATTATAGGTGAACATAGGGCTGTGAACTTTGTTTTTTACATTGGATTATGAATTACTTTTAGACATGCAGGTATTCAGAAATGCTCACATTATTTTTGGTCTTTTTTGTAGGACAGTGGAATGCCAAACGGAGTAAGTCGCACAAAACAAGAGAGTGCCTGGATATTTAGGCTTTGGTACAGCTTTGATCACAAGTATCCTCTTCATGTTAAATGATAGTGGTTCTATTGGTGTATTTACAGTATCAATTTATCAACTTCACCACACACCTTTCCAGTGTACAAAAAAATTCTCTATGTATTGTGTATATTTATAATGCGTGAGTGTATGTATGTGTATATATATATATATATATGTGTGTGTGTGTGTGTATATATATATATATATATATATATATATATATAGGTGTATGTGTATATATATATATATATAGGTGTGTGTGTGTGTGTATATATATATATGTATGTGTGTGTGTATATATATATGTATGTATATATATATATCACACACACACAATCCAAAGGCAGTGTGTGGAACAGACTAACCATCCATATAAGTAGAGAGAAAAAATAGGCAGCACTCCGTAGATATCAGTGGAAAAAAATAGGGGTGCTTTATTACCGTCAGTGCACTGTTTCAGCTCCTTTCACTAGAGCCTTTTTCAAGCCTTGAAAAAGGCTCCAGTGGATGGAGCTGAAACGTTGCACTGAGGGTAATAAAGTACCCCTATTTTTTTCACTGACATCTAGGGAGTGGTGCCTATATTTTTTCCATCCATCGTCTCCATCCATAAGCAAAAACACAGCACACCTCACAACACAGTGGATCCGGCCATGTGCAACTTACCCAAAAAAAGGATGAATCAATTCCTTGACTTGGAAAGATTATCAGAGATTTAGGACAAATAACAGCACCAGGCCTTCAAGATAGGTGAAGAGATGTTGGTTTAATCACCAAAAAGTGAGCGACGTTTCGGTTCACATCTGAAGATGGCTTGAGAGGTTTAGATGTGAACCGAAACGTCGCTCGCTTTTTGGTGATTGAACCAACATCTCTCCACCTATTTTGAAGGCCTGGTGCGGTTACTTGTCCTACATCTTATATATATATATATATATATATATATATATATATAATATACTATGTGTATCTATCTCTAATCTCGCTCGGAAATGGAAAATAGCAGTTGTGAAAAAATGCTGCAAAGTCCAAATTCTTAAAAAATAGGTGTTACGTTTTTTTCTTTTTTATCTATTATCAAAATACAAAGTGAATGAACTGAAGAGAAATCCATATTTGGTGTGACCACCCTTTCAAAACCGCATCAATCCTTCTAGCTAAACTTGCACAAAGTCATGGATATTGTAGGATTGTAGTCAAGTGTATGATTATCTTAATCAACTGTTTGGTATAATTGGTTAATCATTTTCATATGTAGGTTGAAACACAGTCGTTAACAGAAACAGCTGTGTAGGAGGCTTAAAACTGGGTGAGGGACAGCCAATCACTGATACAAAGGAGAGGTTGTAGAAGACTGTTTCCTGTCACAAGTCCACCATGGCAAGATAATGGTAGTTATACTGCATCAGCAAGGTCTCTCCCAGGCAAAGATTTCAAAGCACACTGGGGTTTCAGGATGTACTGTTGAAGCTCTTTTGAGGAAGCACAAAGAAACAGGTAATTTTGAGGACCGTAGACGCAGTGCTGCAGATCAAGGACACATCATGCTTCTCTTCAAAATCTGAAGATGTCCAGCAGTGCCATCAGCTCTGAACTGGCAGAGACCAGTGGGACCCAGGTACACCCATCTACTGTTCAGAGAATTCTGGTCGAAAGTGATCATCAAGAAAGTATTTCCTCCAAAAAGCTATATCTTTGACATGGAAACAAGGCCAAGCGACTCAACTATGCACAAAAACAATGGCAGCAGGTGCTCTGGGCTGATGAGTCAAAATATTCAATATTTGGCTGTAACAGAAGGTGGTTTGCAAAGGGCTGGGAAGCGGTACAATAATGAGTGTCTGCAGACAACAGTGAAGCATGGTGGAGGTTTCTTGCAAGTGGAGTTGGGGATTTGATCAGGATTAATGATGTCCCCAATGCTGAGAAATACAGGTAGATACTTATCCATCATGCACTACCATCAGGGAGGCATCTGATTGGCTCCAAATTTATTCTGCGCAGGACAACGACCCCAAACATGCATCCAATGTCTTTAATCCCTTCCCGACATCCGCCGTTTTATGGTATGGAGTAGTAAAACACACAAACTATAAATTTGGTATCGCCATAATCGTATTGACCCGCAGAGTAAAGTTAACGTGTCATTTTTACTGCAAGGTGAACACCGCAAAAACGCAAGCCCCCAAAAGATTGAGAAATCGTTGTTTTTTTTGTTTTCTATTGCACTTCACAAATAAATATTTTTTTTCCCCCAGTTTCACACTAAATAATATGGTATGACAAGTGGTGCCATGAAAATCTACAACTCATCCCTCAAAAAACAAGCTCTCAAATCGCTATATTGATGGAAAAATAAAAAAAGTTATGGCGTTTGGAAGGTGGGGAGGAAAAAAACAAAAGTGAATATCCAAAAAATGGCAACGGGGAGAAGGAGCTGAGAACTATCTTCAGCGTAAAGAAGAACAAGGAGCCCTGTGAGTGATATGGCCACCACAGAGCCCTGATCTTAGCGCCGTGTCTGTCTGGGATTACAGGACGAGACAGAAAGTATTTAGGAAGCCTACGTCCACAGAAGATCATTCTCTTAGATGTTTGAAACAACCTCCCTGCCGAGTTCCTTCAAAAACAGTTTGCAAGGGCACCTAGAAGAATTGATGCTGTTTTGAAGGCAGAGAGTGGTCACCCCAAATATTGATTTGATTTAGATTTCTCTCTTCTGTTCATTCACTGATTCCTCCAAACGTTTAATTTATAGATAACGTCTTCAAGGTGATAATGTATTGTGGTAAATCAGGGGTTGCTTTACCCATGAGCATAGTAACTAACCTATATGGCAGTAAAAAGCTTGTAAACGAATCACCGGTATTTTAAAGTATAGACCAGAGTTGTAGCTTGAAGCTCCAATGCAAAAACGATCCCAGTGCCCACTATCTTTTGCAATGTTGTGCAATAGTAACGGTATTTATTTGTATAGTAAGATTTCTTTAATCATAAGCCATCACATTACCACTGGACTGCCCATTTATAGTACTACTGTCTTCTGAAATGGCAGAGGCACTTTGGGCGCCTAAAGCAACAGGGGTCCAGGTGTGACTGCAACCTTTGCACTCTATATAACCACACTCCTGGTATATGTGGAACTTCGGTTCTACAGTGGGAAAACTAATCCTTATTGCAGGTTGCAAATCAGAAAATAAGTTTCATGGGGAAAACTGCAGTAGCAACTAAAGGGGAACTGCGCTCAGCAGTTCTGGAAAGGAAGCATGTTGGAGAATCTAGGAGAAGACCCAGATCTTCCATTGTGACATGTCTGAAGCGGAATCCCTGGCGATGTGGCTGGGGATTCCGCTCCAGGAGAAGTCCCTGCCTTCACAGTCCATCTATGGACAGTGAAGTGAGGGAATTCTCCTGGAGCCGTCCCCTACAGGAAAGTAGGGGGGGTGCCATCTATGGGGTGGTGACTATGTACAATGGTCTGGTAGGATACACTAATCTGACCTTTAAAAAGCAACCTGACAGAAAATAAGTCAAGTGTGAACAAAGCCTCCAAGAGATGGCCCACTTGTGAAGATCTGCTTGTTAATCATTATTTATGCTGTTAATAAACCTTCATTAAAAAAATAGCCCCTGACTTGTGGGTCTCCTTGTGTGTTTTCAGTTTTATCTTTTGCAGTCTCATTTCAAAATAAGATCCTTAATTTAGAAAAATTAGCTATCTAAAGCCAATGCTGACGCACAGTGGTCCCCCATTAACTTCGACGTTGCCCAGCTGGTGTGGTTTGGTGGCCAAGTGTTTCACAACCCCACAGGTCTATAATGTAAGTAAATCTACAGGTAACTTTTCTCCAGTCATAATAATTACACTGCATTCCAAATTATTATGCAAATGTTATTTTTCGCTGATTTTCCTAAATAGTCAATGCAAATGACAGTCAGTATAATCTTCAAGCCATCAACCGTTGGAGTATAATGCAAATTTTATTGAACAAATCTAATGATAACAGATTTTTTTTTAGAAGTAAAAAAACTCAAAATGCACTGTTTCAAATTATTATGCTCAACAGAGATCAAAACATTTTAAAGGTTGTAAAGAGAACTAAAATGGTAATTTTGTTGAATTTGCAGCATCAGGAGGTCATATTTACAGAAATCAAAAGCTCTTTCAATCAAAAAAAAAAAGGCCATGTTAACATAGGACCCCTTCTTTGATATCACCTTCACAATTTTTGCATCCATTGAATTTGTGAGTATTTGGACAGTTTCTGCTTGAATATCTTTGCAGGATGTCAGAATAACCTCCCAGAGCTTCTGTTTTGATGTGAACTGCCTCCCACCCTCATAGATATTTTGCTTGAGGATGCTCCAAAGGTTCTCAATAGGGTTGAGGTCAGGGGAACATGGGGGCCACACCATGAGTTTCTCTCCTTTTATGCCCATAGCAGCCAATGACACAGAGGTATTCTTTGCAGGATGAGATGGTGCATTGTCATGCATGAAGATAATTTTGCTACGGAAGGCACGGTTCTTCTTTTTGTACCACGGAAGAAAGTGGTCAGTCATAAACTCTACGTACTTTGCAGTGGTCATTTTCACACCGTCAGGGACCCTAAAGGGGCCTACCAGCTCTCTCCCCATGATTCCAGCCAAAAACATGACTCCGCCACCTCCTTGCTGACGTTGCAGCCTTGTTGGGACATGGTGGCCATTCACCAACCATCCACTACTCACTCCCTCCATCCATCTGGACCATCCAGGGTTGCACGGCACTCATCAGTAAACAACACGGTTTGAAAATTAGTCTTCATGTATTTCTGAGCCCACTGCAACCGTTTCTGCTTGTGAGCATTGTTTAGGGGTGGCCGAATAATAGCTTTATGCAGACTTGCAAACCTCTGGAGGATCCTACACCTTGAAGTTTGCGGGACTCCAGAGGCACCAGCGGCTTCAAATACCTGTTTGCTGCTTTGCAATGGCATTTTAGCAGCTGCTCTCCTAATCCTATTAATTTGTCTGCCAGAACCAGTCTGTGCTCTGAATCAGCCACAAATCTTTTCACAGTACGATGATCACGCCTAAGTTTTCTTGAAATATCCAATGTTTTTATACCTAGTGCAATACCTTGGACAATTTCACGCTTTTCGGCAGCAGAGAGATCTTTTTTCTTTCCCATATTGCTTTAAACCTGTGGCCTGCTTAATAATGTGGAACGTCCTTCTTAAAGGAACAGTGTCATCACAATTTTTTTTTTAATATGTTAAAGATGTTAGTGCTTTATTAAAAACGTTTGGATTAATTTGTGTGTTTGTGTGTTACTTTTTCTTATTTTTACACTTTTTCTTCCCTATGGGGGCTGCCATTTTTTTTTCCATTTCTGTATGTGTCGATTAACGACACATACAGACATGGAATACGGCAGCCACAGTCCCATAGGGACTGCGAACGGGTCCCGTCCCATCCACTTCTGTGTACGCCGTCTGTGTGGGAACTTTGCATGCGCCGCTCCCACACAGTCCAATTTGAAATGCGCGCCGTCCGGCGCCATTTTCCTGTGGACCGGAAGTCGCGGCCGGACAGTAAGATTACTACTTCCGGTCGCGGCTTCCGGACTTGTGCACTTGGACCAGTGGCAGCGGACGGGCCGGAGGGAGCCGCGGCGGCAGGAGCAGGTAAGAGATTTCTATGTATGTTCGTGTTTGTGTGTGTTTACTACTGTATGTAAACCTACTACACTGTGTGTTAGCTCAAAAAATGGCGACACACAGTGTAGGAGGTTAGACCGTTCAATCCCCTCGTTTATCCTGGCACTAGCCAGGATAAAGGAGGGGGGGACTCTCAGAGCTCACTAGAGCGAGTGCTTTTTTCCCAATTTTGCAGCAAAAAGCAATGTGGTTGCTTTACCACATGCAATGCTGCAATTTTGGGAATAGCTCCATCTAGTGACCAGCACTGGGAAATATTATAAATTAGAATCTAATTTATAATATTTCCTGACTCGTGAAAAAAATAAAAAAAATTTGAACAATGTTTAATCACCTACACACTAAATGTTTAATTAAAAAAAAAACAAAAACATGTTTTGCTGGCAACACATTCCCTTTAAGTAGTTTTCCTTTGATTGAGCACACCTCGCAAACTAATTATCACAGGTGTCTGAGATTGATTACAATGATCCAAAGAGCCCTAAGACACAATACCATCCATGAGTTTAATTGAAAAACTAATAATTAAATGTTTGACACTTAAATCCAATGTGCATAATAATTTGGAACACGGTGTATGTATTGGCTAATATTTGTATTATTTGTTAATAAATATCACTGTATTGAATCCATATATTAGTAGGTTGTGAGTACCCTATTCATAAGCCAAACACTAGCCAAAAATCATCAGAATCTTTATGGCAGACAGATATGTGTCTAACCTGTTCCATGTGTGCAACCTTTTTGGACTGAATTAGTGGTGTAATTAGATACATAAATGTTAAATGCAGTGATGTGTCTGCCATGCTGCCTTTTTGTTTGGGGGGGGGGGGACTGGCACAATAGGTTATGACTCATTGTGTACCATATTTCTGATATAATAAATACACCAACTCTGGCAGGTCAATAGGAAGTCCCCAGCCAGTCCATCCCCCATAATGCAGCAGTAATAAAATAAGAATACATTTACTTACCCAAAAATCCATGATTTAGTGTTGAGCTGTCGCTGCCACTGGCAGTCTCACTGGCACGGGGGTCCTGGTAACACTGGCTGTAAACAAGTGTGTGGAGGTATAGCATTGTCATCCCGGGGTTTTGTCTTTGGCTCGAGCCTATTTAGGCCACTGCTTAGCAAACTGCACTACTAAAAAAAATATTCCCTCCTTAATGAGCAAGTAAAATCTGAATGTCAAATTTTCGAGTCCTATCCATCTGGATTCAGTCAATTTTTTAAAGCTTTGTTTATTTGTTCTATACAGAACCCAGAGCAGCTGAGGGAAGATGATACAGATTTCATTCTTAATGATGGTGACCTGACCTTAACGTATGGGGACAGCACTATAACCGCCAATGGCTCCTCTGGCTCCCACACAGCCACCACAAGCCTGGATGGCAGAAGAACAAAAAGCAGTTCAGAGGAGGCATTGGAACGTGAACTTGGAGGAGACTATGAGATCACTAACAGGGGAACCCGACTAGTGTTTCCTCTTGAAGAGAATGCATGACATGAAAAGCAAGTAACACAATGGAAGGAAAGATGTATGACCATATGTGGTACCAGAAGCATCTCAGGCCCAGTGTGGTGGTGAAGAGTTGGGTGCAGTTCACACACTAGAAATATGACCATTCCTGTGGTACTGTCGGAGAACCTGCAAGATTATTTTATTTCTTCATCCAATACGGAAACTAAGATTCTTTTGATATGGCACACAAATCTGCAATATAATTTGGCTGTGGAACAATCGTTGCCTGCTACCTCTCCTCTCCTTTCCCGTAGAAACCTAAATTGCTTAATCTCAACTATATATTTGTACGGTAAATGTGACTGCTTTACCCCATCCTGTTTAACTAGCAGCTTTCATTAATAGTGAGGAGAAGCCTCTTTTGAAAAGTGGCTGTCATTTAAAGAGCAAGTGGCAATGTTATGGTGACTGGAAGTGTTAACTGAGATTTCCACAATTCTTGTACTATACAGTATATAGCATCTGAACTGCATGATGACATGGACAGTTTATATAAAGAATAAGATTCTTGTTTTTTTTTATGATTTTGTATATTTAGGTTAATGTATGTGCAATGGTTAAGCATGAATAATAAATGTAAAATAGTACGTAGTGAAATAATCTTACATATTCACAAATATGACCTAGGCTAGTGAAGCAACCCAGTGCACAAATACATGTTTTATGTTTATTCATTGAAGTGCTGCCTTTTCTAAATATACATGTGTTCCAAAATCTGAGCTCAAGCACAATTGCTTAAAGAGCAATTTCGAGCAATTTCATTATAATAAGAGAGCAGAGCAGATGGTATACCTGTGAAGACTGCTATGTGGAAGATGCTTAGGATGTAAAACTTACTCCATGTCATGTGTTTCATCTAGGTCTGGTTTTATATAATTATCAAAGTGCAATATTTTAAGACCTGTAAACTGACAAGAAATTGTACATTACAATTTATTAAAACAGACGCTTTAAATGCTTAGTATCTCCTATGTGCTTTATCGTTAGTTTTATCCTTTTATTTAATGCATAGTAAATAATGCAAATTTCACTCCAACTATTCCCATAATCCATATTTAAAGGCTATGTAAACCTTCAAAAGGCTTTTTTTTGTATGTTCGCTAAGACCTGAATCCGTCAGTCTTGCGGAGCTGACTGGTTCAGTGGGTCACTCAGGATCCCCCTGTTATCTATCACATCTAAGTTATGAACTTAGATGTGATAGATTACAGGTGGATACTGAATGTCAGAGACATGCAGGACCCGATTTAATTACTGAACCGGTCAGTCCCGCGGACCTGACTGGAATAGGATTTAGCGGACCATACAGCTGCTCTGTATATAGAATACAGAGCAGCTGTAGCTCAAAAAGTAAAAATAATTTTTAATAAAAACATTGCAAAGTTGCACCAATCACTGATTGACTATATATATATATATATATATATATATATATATATAGTCAATTTATTTCAAAGGTGTACATAGCCTTTAACATGCTTGCTCAGCTGTAAATGTGTAGTGTTCATTGTGTGATGTGGAGCACGTGGATAAAAAATGGAGGTGTTGTCCATAGCAACCAGTTGGTTTTAGCTGCCATTTTCCTATAGCTGCAGAAAAACAAATTACTCATTAAGTTCAACCTCTGTCAGACCTAACTGTACCCAGAGGAAGGTAAAAAAACAAAAACGTTTTTAATTATTACTTAAAATACCATAAGCGAAGAATCCTCTCACCCTCTTTAAAATGCTGTCATTACTTTGGCCATTACTGCTTCTTGTGGTAAGCATTGCAAACTTTGCCAGCTCTTACGCTGGGTTCACACAGAGTTTTTTGCAGGCAGAAAATCTGCCTCAAAATTCCGTTTGGAATTTTGAGGCAGATTTTGCTCTGCCTGCATGCCGATTTTCGCTACGTTTTTCGCCCGCGGCCATTGAATCGCCGCGAAATAGGCTTTCACTTCCTCCCATCGATGTCAATGGGAGGTCAGAGGCATAAACGCCCGAAGATAGGGCATGACCCTTTTACCCACGAGCCGGTTTTTCCGCTCACGGGAAAAAATGCATCCGCCTCCCATTGGAGGCATTTTCTGCAGTTTTTTGGCGCGTTTTCCGACGCGGTTTCCACGTCTAAAAACTCAGTGTGAACTCCCCCTTACTGTGAAAAACCCTTTCCCCACACATAAATGAGCTCCTCCTCATGTGCACTGTGCAGTTTTTGGAGTACATGTTTCCCATATCTCTTCTTTGTATCGACATTGTATGTATTTATACATATTAATAATATTCCATCTAAGGTGTCTAAACAAGAACCTTTGCCTTTGAACCTGCGAGAGCACCCACCCCCTGCCCTTTTTGGCTGTATTGTCTGGAATTATATATGTATGGCATACTCCATCTAGTGTGTATTATGCGGTTTTCTCTAAAATTGCCCGTGATCGTTCATTCTATCATGATGATGGGAAGGATTATTGGTGCGAATGATCTGCCAATTTTTCTCTTCTAAGTACAGGTAGCTTAACAACTTGCTATAGACAACACCTCCTATTTCCTTTAGCACTACATTTAATTAATGATCTTCAAATGTCTTACTCACTTTTTATTAATTTCTGGTTCCTGAATAGCTAAACCACAAGCATAGGCCACGCACTGCTAGTTTCCTTTGCGACTCAATCATAAGGGATTTAAAAGTAGTATCTTTCAGACAGTTTGTGTGACACTGTGCATGGAGAGCGTCATACAACCTGTGTATTTAAAGGGAATCTGTCCCCTCCTAAAATCCTGCATAACTACTTTGTAAATAGCTTAAAAGATGCTGATTCTGAATCTATAATTTTTATCTTCCTACTCACTTGCATTCTCCAGCTGTTAGCCCACAAACTGCATTCCGCACGATTCTTAGGAGTCCTCTTCATATATCACAGAGCTTCGTAGTCCTCTCTATGCATCATGCCAGTTTGCAGGCTTACAGGGGGGGGGGGGATTTTCAAGAGTAGGAGGATCAGCACTCCTTGTGGAATCTAAGGGTATGTTCACACGTAGTCAACCAAAACGTCTGAAAATCCAGAGCTGTTTTCAAGGGAAAACAGACCCTGCTTTTCAGACGTTTTTTTTTTACCAACTCGCAATTTTCGCGGCGTTTTTCGCGCCGTTTTCGCGGCGTTTTTTACGTCCGTTTTTGGAGCTGTTTTCATTGGAGTCTATGAGAAAACAGCTCCAAAAACGTCTGAAAGAAGTGTCCTGCACTTCTTTTGACGAGGCTGTATTTTTACGAGTCGTCGTTTGACAGCTGTCAAACGACGCATAAATAACAGGTCGTCTGCACAGTACGTCGGCAAACCCATTCAAATGAATGGGCAGATGTTTGCCGACGTATTGTAGCCGTATTTTCAGACGTAAAACGAGGCATAATACGCCTCGTATACGTCTGAAATTTGGCCGTGTGAACATACCCTCAAAGTGTAAAAACAGGCCAAGTGGACAAATTACATAAAGTGTCCATCCCCTCTGATGCGTTCTCATAGGGGAGGAAGTGGAAGTGTGCAGCTGAAATAGGGACCAGGAAAAATACCGCCCACTACAATCAAGTGCGTGCGATCATAGAAAGGTAAAAAAAAAACATGTGAAATAAAACATTTGTTAGATCTCAAAATAGTTACAAAATGTATACAAAAACATTGAATAGTTCATCATAAGATCATTTCTTACATTAAGACCATTGGGGGCTATAGTATTTAACATGCAAATCCTGAATCCCTCACAAATGAAGAGCTTTCCTATGGTCATTGCCTAGTACTGGTTTATTAACCCGCTCAATCCCTGAAAACTGTAAGCTGCTAATATTCCCCTGATCCATGAGGAAAAAGTATCCTAGATGCATTAGAAGGATTTTTTTACCTCCGTATTAGTAGTTCCATTAAAATGTTCTCTAATTCTGGCTTTAAGTGGGTGACTCGTGCTTCCAACATAAGTCAGATTACAAATGGTACAATTTATCTGATATATTATCTGATACTACATGTCGTGTGTTACAATTAATGAATTGTTTAATTTTATGTGTAGTTCCATCAATTGCTGAACTGACATGGTTAATTTGATGTACATAATTACAGCAAATACATATTTGCTCCACACCGAAAAAAAAACTTTAGGTGAAAGCCATGTGTTTTTGTCTTGGTGTAAAATATGTTAAACTGGGGGAAGCATAGTACCTAAGGTGGGTGCTCTGTGGGAGGAAAATTTGCATCTCGGCTCCAGGTAGTGGCGCAAGCCTTCATTCAGAAAAAGGACTGGTAAGTATTTAGACACTATGGATCGTATCAAATTATACTCTTTGCTATATGACGTGACAAACGCAGGAGATGAATTATTGCTATTTTTATGCTTGTTTTTTTCTGTAATAGCTCCGTGCGTTTCCTACCCTCTACTACCTATTCTAATGGCCGTATCTACGGTCCATTGGCGATCTCGGTACTTTAAACGACTACATATTTTGTTGGTTTCGTCCCTATACACCTGTTCAAACAAGCAATTATTTTTTTTGCCCTGAGGGGGAATGCAAGTAAGTAAAATGATAAAAATTACAGATTCTGAATCTGCATCTTTTAAGCTGTAAACGGATCACTGTAGTTTTGGGGGGTTCTCGGAGGTGACAAAGTTTAAAAATAGGCGAGGGCATCGTTTTCATATTATATAAGCAGCAGACTGCTACATGCATGTACTTCTACTTTTATATAATGCCCTCTGGCAATCACTTTTCACCATATATTAAATTGGCAATGTATAACCGCAAACCTACTGCACTCACCATTGCAGCCTGATTTTGGGTATGTTCACGTGGTTTATTTTCAGGCTTATTTCGGAGCACAAAAAAGCATGTATAAGGCCCTGTTCACACTGAGTTTTTTTTTTTTATTTCAATGGGAGGCGGAGGCGTTTTTTTATCGTGAGCAGAAAAACTGTCTCGCGGTGAAAAGAAGTCATGTCCTATCTTCGGGTGTTTACGACTCTGACCTCCCATTGACATCAATGGGAGGCAGAGAAAGCGTATTTTGCGGTGTTTTTTGCACGTAGCACTCAATGGGCACGAGCGAAAAATGCCGTGAAAATCGCGGTAAACGGCGTGCAGGCGGGTCAAAATCGCAAACGGAATTTTGTGGCAGAATTTTTCTCCTGCAAAAAACTGTGTGAACTCAGCCTTATCCAAAATACACTTGAAAAACACCTGCAAACACTACAAAATGCGTCAATCTGCTTACAAACCCCAAAATCCGCTCCAAAAAACGCCTGGATTCGGATGCTGGTTTCCCTTGAAAACAGGCTCATGTTTTTCTGCCTTAAAAATATGACATGTGAACATACCCTTATAGCCTAGAGCTGCAGTCACAATTCTTACGATTGTCAACAAGTAAGTAGTCTGTTTCCAAGGACAGACACATCCCAGCAGTTTAGCCGAGAGCTTATAATACAGTTTTCGTTTTTCCTACACCAGATCATTGTGTAGGATCATCAGTGCCTGGTGTAAAGGCTGCACTTCCTAGAATGGCGCAGGTTCTGACAGTTGGTAACGAAAGCTTGGAAGTTTCAGTTCTGAAGTCTGCAGAATTGTGAGCTAAAATACAGGCTGGAACTCTAAATCAGTGTCAGATGAGTAATACAATGTATTTATAAAGTAATTAAACGTTTTATACGCCAAGAGCATTACTAAATTCTTTGCAATAGGTATGGCAAGTTTACACATGTCACAAGTTCCGAACCACTTAGAAGCTACCAAAAGAAATAAATAAATAAAGTATCATGAAAAATTACAGGCATGGTTTTGCCAATTGTACTGAAGCTCAAGTGAGTAATTCATGATATGTCTTCAGTATCTCGTACATAATCCGGCTTTGCTGAGCTGAATTAAATCAATACTTTGTGTTACAACTTTTAGGAAGTACAGAAAAAACAGGAACTGATGCTGGAGGGCAGTTCCATCAATTTTCAAGTACGTTGTTTATGTACCAGTGGTGAGTGTCCAGGTTAGGCCCTGTTTACATCACGTTTTGGCCCTATGTTTAGCGTGTACATCAAAAAAGCTCCCAAAGTGTTCATTTCGCTCCATTAGCCCAACGGAGGCCAAAACCGTGTCCCAGAGAAGATCAGTGACATAGCTTCCCCAGGCCGAGATAAAAAGCAACCAGGGACCCCCACTGCTTTGAAAGCAACTGGGGACTCCACACCAGCCGCACCGCGGCCCACTATCCCCTGTGACTGCATAACCTTCAAAGCAGCCGGAGTCCCTAGCTACTATCTCGGCCTGGAGAAGCTACGCCATGTGTGTTCATGACATTTCTGTTAAACGAATACTATTACAGCCTATGTGTGACGGATGCCACTGTTGGGCATCAAACACAGCCATAATGTATATGCCGGGAGATATTTCCAGCGTGTTCGTTAAAAGGAGGATGGACAAAAACAGTGTGCACGTAGCCTTAGCCACCTTCGAAATGATAGTAATAAATAAGCATTTCAGAACTGAATTCCTTTTCTATCTAAATACAGTATTTGGCCGCCTACATACTGAACTGAAATAAAACTGGTTTCCTTAAAATGATAGTACTGTCTCTGGAAGTGTATCCTTGAAAACCTGATTGGTGGTAGACTGGTAGGTAGTGCTTTATTGACTAAAAAATATATCTCTTATAGGGTCTATCCCACCTAAACAACTTATCTATCCATAGGATAGGTGATAAGTGTTTGATAGCTGAGGGTCCCACCAATCTAGAGAACAGGATCGCAGGTCCCCTGTTTGAACAGAGTGGCAGATCACGCATCCATGCTGACGCTCTATTCATTCCATATGGGACTCTGAATTAGAAAAGCAGAGCACTAAATTCTATAAGAATATATTGAGAAATGCATCGACACAAAAATAAATTCCTGTTTTAGATTTAAAAAATAAAATGGTGTTCAAGGGTGGACAATCACTTGCAGTACAAATCAATTTTTGTTTTTCAAATTTAGTGTATTTAATAGTAACAGCAATGACTCTTCTAAAACAAATGTTGGTTCACCATATTTTATTCTTCTGTCGCAAAATGAAAAACCTTGTGAATGACAGTATAAAGTATAGCACTAACACAAAGATTCAAAGTCAGATGCAGTTGCACATTATAGTGCCAAGTACATTCATCACATCATATAAAATGGTGGGAAATCAGATGATGGTATAATGGTGGATGCAATGTTTAAAAGTATTGTTGATTATAAAGAAATGCCAAGCCGAGCCCACAGCTGGGTCTATATGGCGCACAAGGTGAGAGATTTCATATGGTGGTGTAATGTATGCTTGATGTCTCCATGGAAGCCAAACACTATTGGGCTTCCTGTTGCCGTTGCCATGTTTACTGTGTAAAACTTTATTTTACGTAGTTTATTGCCCATTGTTTACTGTGAAATAATCTGACACTGGAGAAAGTATAAAGCACTAATGGATTTTATGGAGCTGCGATCTATAGATCCTTGTGAAATAAAAGCTATTCTAACACGAATGTAAATGTGTAACATATTCATTATGAACCTTGCATCCCTTCTTGACCGATTCACTGCCTACTGCAGGGTAATTATTTAAATATGGTTTTACATAAATAAGTTGTACATTTAGTACGAGGTAAACAATTGCACATACAATCCAACAAAGCCACCTGATAGCAGAATTTACCTACAGCATGAATAGACCTGCTTTGCTGTAGAGCAGTGGTTCCCAAACTTTGAGGCTGACAATTGTTTGGGACCCCCCATGACCGTACTTAGCCCCATTTAGTCTGATCTATGTCAACATCATTCGTAGCTAGATGTCGGTATTTCGCTCCATAAGTCCCTGCAACATCGAAAACAACGATAATTGTGCGGGCAGGGGTTTTGGCAGGCTCTAGGTATTTTTACTGCCGTGCGTCGCTGAGGCCCGACTATGGCTGCTGATGGTGGGTCATGTGATATGACCTACCCATCAGTGGCCATAGCAAGGGGTTTAGCACGGGGGGCGAAACATCTGAGTGGGCCCCGCTCACAGAATAATGCCATCAGCTCCCTGCCCCAGCATTGGATTCAACTGTATCTGTGTCCTGAGGACGCAGATATGGTTGAAACCGGGACATGCCACCGGAGTCGGCCCTGGACCCACCATCTCAGTGGGCCTAGGGGCCATCAGTGAGTGGCTCACGAACCCCCAGAGGTCTTCACACGACCCCTCAGGGGGTCCAACCCAGAGTTTGAGAAATACTGCTGTAGAGTAAAATTACTCCCATGGAATACCCTTCGTTTGTGTATTGAGAGAAGCAGATAAAAGCCAAAAAAACTAACTAGAACACCGTTAACCCGGCTCTCTAGCCATTAGACCCAATTTAGACATCTGAAAGTAGCCATATTCAGGCCACAAATCCTGACCCAACCACAGGTCCAATGACCCAAACTAGAAGTAGCATAGGAATATGAAGCTTAGTTCGGATCATTAGAACTGCGGTAGAAATATGAATGTTAAAATGTGGCCACGTTAAAGATGTCTGAATGTGGCCATAGTCAAAGTTCACAGACCATCACTGGTAACGTCTTCGGACATGTTTCTATCTGCCTATACAAATATGAATATATGAGTTCCATACTGTGAATCTGTGTGGAAATAATATAGAGAATCTTATACAGTTGTGCGCAGCAATTATTTGGGCTTGTAGTAAACTTCCAGTGTCCACGGCTCTCTGTAGCCTCCAGAGCAGCTAATAATCATCAGGATTAGGCTTCATACACACTGCAGTGTTGAGCGTAAAGGCACAGGGAGTCCCTGTGGCTCCCTTACAAGAGAGTCAAAGGTACTCCATGGACTGCCGTATGGTGCTCCGTATGGTGCTTCGTACAGCACCGTGTTACCAAGTTACCAATGCTTCTAGAAAATATTTATCTAATATAGGATGCCACCAATAACCTATAGCTTTTTCCCATTCAGAGGCTGAACAAAGCCATAATACGCTCTTCTGCACGAGCACTAAAAATTCTTCATGGAATAAAATGTGTTTTAGGGTTTTCCCCACAATATAATGCCTCCAAAGTGCCACCCCACAATATAATGCCCTCATAGTGCCCCCAACACAGTTTAATGTTCCATAGTGCTCTCCACACAGTATAATGCCCCCATAGTGACCTACACACAGTATAATGCCACCACAGCTGCCACCAATGTACTATAATACCCCAATAATTGACCCCATAGCTGCCCCTTACACCCAGAATTATGCCTTTTCCAATGACTAATAAAATAAATACTCACCTAGTCCCATTCCCACTATAAGCAGAGGAGATCCTCCGGTCTGTGCTGTGTGTGGCACGAGGCTGGCGTTACATTGTGAATAGTGTAGCAATACTGTACCGGTTTCACCATTGGATTTAACTGTGTCTGCTTCTCAAGAATGCCGACATAGTTGAAACCGGGCACATGCAATCGGTTGCCCGGGACAGTGGGACACCACCCGAAATCCAGGTCTGCCCCACTGGAATAGGGGAGGTATGTTTACATTATATGACCGCATAATCCATATTCTCAGACGTATGCATGCCTTGCTTTGCAGTCTTTAGTAGAGACAGAAAAATCTTAAGTGAACTGAATTCATTGTTTCCTAACCTGTCACTAGTATACGAACTCCCTATCTCCTAACTAATCTAATAGGCGCTATGATAAATACAGCGTAAGTTTTTTTCAAAAACGTTTATTATTTTCAGTTATGTCCATTTTTCTAAATATGCTAATTTGGCTATACTTGCCAAATGGGAGGTGAATCTTTGTTTTCACTCTGGGCAGTGTAATGTTTTCTGTATGACGCTGTACAATCCGCATGCAGTTCTCTTTCCAGCCCAGCTATAGTATACAGCTTCCATTCCCGACTGTGTTTTCAACTGGTGATACCTCTGATTGTTTCACAGCTAGAACTGCGATCCTTGTGCCATATGAAAGATTATAATCTCAACTTTCATATGACACCAGAATTTAGGACAGCTAGAGATATGGCTATTTGAAGTGATTTCCCTTCCCTCCAGCCTCAGTCTCTCACACTGTGTGAAGCAGCTTCATGCTGATAGGACAGCGTCAGAGGCTGTGAGGTAGCTCCACCTAAGGAGAATCGCTGGTGTTGACACCTACTTGTCTAGCCTCATTTGTATATTTTTTTTAAAAAAGCTCATAACTTAAAATAATCTTTTTGGGATACAATTTTCACTAGCATCATCAGTGTGACAGCGCCTATTAGATTAGCTAGGAGATTGGGCATTACTAAACTAGTGACAGATCCTCCAAATACGGGGCAAATTTTTGTTCCCCCCCCCCCCCAATTTTTTTTTTATCACATTCCAAGAGCCATACGTTTTTGTTTTTTTTTTTTAATTATTTTTCCTTCTACCTTGCTGGAATGAGAGAAAGTTTTTTTGCAGGGTGCTTTGTATTTTTTTTCAACCGCATCATTTTTGGGTACATACATTTTTTTGGGGAGGGGGGTTAGAAAAAATAAAAGCAGTTAAAGATTAACAAATTTCCCAAAATTTGTTTCGTGGCCAACTCTAACAAATTGGCTGTCCAATTCGATTCCGTCCGAATAAATTTGCAGCGAGCCCTTAAAGTGCCCTGATTGCCCTGTCCCACTCTTTGGCGTCTTCTAGGACTGTATTCAACATTGATTGGGGCACTTGCGATTCCACCCATATAATAAAAAAAAGATACCATACTCTACTTCACTGGCCTTTCGTAGTGACATGTCCCTGCCAGCCTCTTGAGATGACTTCGTTTTTTTCTCATGTGACCATTGAAGCCTGATTGGTTGCAGCGGTCACATGGAATTAAACGCCATCATCTCAGGAGGCCGTCCGGGACGCGTCGCAGCAGTGGTCACCTAGGACAAGACCATGTTCTCTCAGGAGGCCGGCAGGGACATGTCGCTACGGTAGACCAAGGGGCATAAAGTTTTTGGACCGAATTCAATTTGTTTAAAATCGGTTCACTCCTCTTTAAACAGCAGATCAGTCATTTGGTTTTTACGGAATTCACAATGCAGTATAAATGTTAACTTTATTCTGTGGGTCAGTACAATAATAGCAATATCAAATTGATATATATTTTATGTTTTACCACTTTTGCACAATTATTATTTTTCTAAGCATTTTTCTTTTTTTGTTGCCATAACTTTTCTTTATTTCATAGACGATGGAGTCGACATTTTGCTTAGCAGCATTTTGGGGTACATACAACTTTTTTTCTCACTTTTAATTGCATCTTTTGTGAGGCAGGATGAATAAAAAAATGTTTACGCTGTTTAATGTTGCAGGTTAAATAACTTTAGAATTTTATAATTTGAGTCATTACGGACGCAGCGTTACTAATTATGTATACTTTTCTTTTCCTTTATACTTTTGTCAGGGTTAAACTTCCTTCTCCCTGTTATTCCACACCGAATAACCACCTCTCTAAATTGGAACTGAGGGCATGCATGGAGAAAATATACCACGAGACAAGTTGGTATAGATCCTCCCTCAGTGAAGTAGGAAGTGAACTGAACTTTTTTATTGAACAAAGAAACACAAAAAAACTTCCCTGTAGGAAGGTGGGACGTGCTTAAGCCCTATTGGCTCCTCAGCTGTAAGTTCTTCTGTACACTCCTCTTGCATTCCAGGGGCGGTGTCTCCATAGGCGTTTCACTCATGCAGACTCCTTTGTGTTCCATAGATCCAATCTCTTTGTGTAATATACTGATATATATATATATATATATATGTAAGGATAATATTTTTGCAAACAATATACATGGTAATGATCCCTGACACTTTTAGCCAAAATTAAGAATCTTTAACGGGGAAAATGTTGTGTGTATTTATAAATATATATTTTCACACCGCTTTTTTTTTTTTTTTAACGCTGACAGGCATACTTTAGGCCAGGAGTCTCAAACTCGGCCGGGTAAGTGGGCCGCATATAGAAAAAATGGGAAGTTGATGGGCCGCATTACTTTCAAATTTGATACAATACAAAATTATTGTTAATCAATTAGTTATTTGAACTACTATAACACTATATTACTATAATAATACCTCTAGGTTTAAAATTTGAGATATTTCTCCACGTGCTTATTTCAACAATCCAGCTTTCCAGTTTAAGTGTCGCTAAATGCAGTCCGGCGGCTCAGTTAGCACACATGTCAAGATTGGGCAGCCCCATTTTAGATAGTGCCGCAGTGCCCTCTGTGGATGCTGCCGCAGTGCCCTCTGTGGATGCTGCCGCAGTGCCCTCTGTGGATAATGCAACACACCCCTAGATAAGGCCACAGTGCCCTCTGTAGATAAGGCCACAGTGCCCTCTGTAGATAATGCAACACACCCCTAGATAATGCCAGTGTCCTCTTCAGATACTGTCACACACCCACTTGTAGATAACGCCACAGTGCCCTCTGTAGAGGCTGCCACAGTGCCCTCTGTAGAGGCTGCCACAGTGCCCTCTGTAGAGGCTGCCACAGTGCCCTCTGTAGAGGCTGCCACAGTGCCCTCTGTAGAGGCTGCCAAAGTGCCCTCTGTAAAGGCTGCCCCAGTGCCCTCTGTAGAGGCTGCCCCAGTGATGTCAGGGGCTTGCCCAGAGCTGGAGTCCCAGGCAGAGCGCTAGTAGGCTCTTCCTGGGACTCCAGCTGTGCTCCTGACATCACTGGGACTCCTGCTCTGGGGAAGCCCCTGACATCATTGTCGATGTATGGACAGCGATGTCAGAGGCTTCCCCAAAGTCCCGGAGCAGAGCCGATAATAGCGCTCTGCCCGGGACTCCGCTCTGGAGAAGACCCTGACACACTGTCCATATATGGGCAGCGATGTCAGGGAATTCCACAGAGTCCCGGAGCAGAGCCGCACCAGCGCTCTGCTCGGGACTCCGGCTCTGCTGAAGCCCCAGACATCGCTGTTCATATGTGGACAGCGATGTCAGGGAATTCCACAGAGTCCAGGAGCAGAGCCGACACCAGCACTCTGCTCCGCTCTGGGCAAGACCCTGACACACTGTCCATATATGGGCAGCGATGTCAGGGAATTCCACAGAGTCCCGGAGCAGAGCCGACACCAGCGCTCTGCTCGGGACTCCGGCTCTGGGGAAGCCCCAGACATCGCTGTTCATATGTGGACAGCGATGTCAGGGAATTCCACGGAGTCCCGGAGCAGAGCCGACACCAGCGCTCTGCTCGGGACTCCGGCTCTGGGGAAGCCCCAGAGAACGCTGTTCATATGTGGACAGCGATGTCAGGGAATTCCAGAGTCTCGGAGCAGAGCCGATACTAGAGGCTCTATGTCCCGCGGGCCGCAGATGACAGCCCCAGGGGCCGCATGCGGGCCGCATGCTTGAGACCCCTGCTTTAGGCCCTGCCAAAAGCTGCCATAGCAACCCATAGGCACCACACGATTGCGTCACAGCCGACAGGCTGTCAAAGGGAGCTTTGTCCCTTTGTCTAACTACTTAGATGCTGCGATCCGTATTGACGTCAGCATCCAAGGGATTGACCCTTTAGTGACCAACCTATTTTAAACCTTGATGACCAAGCTATTTTTTAAGTTTTTTCATCGTTCAAAGAGCTATAATACTTTTTGCGTCAACATAGCTGTATAAGGACTTGTTTTTTGTGGAACAAGCTGTATTTTTTAATAGCACCATTTTGGGGTACATGTAATTTACTGATTAACATTTATTAACTTTTTTTGGGGCGTAATAGAAAAAACCCCAGCAATTTCGCCACTTTTTTTACGTCTTTAATTTACTCAGTTTACCGTGTTGTATAAATATAATACCTTTAGGCCTCATTTACACGAGCGTGTGCGTTTTGCGCACGCAAAAAAACGCAGCGTTTTGCGTGCGCAAAAGGCACTTGACAGCTCCGTGTGTCATCAGTGTATGATGCGCGGTTGCGTGATTTTCGCGCAGCCGCCATCATAGAGATGAGGCTAGTCGACGTCAGTCACTGTCCAGGGTGCTGAAAGAGTTAACTGATCAGCAGTAACTCTTTCAGCACCCTTGACAGTGAATTCCGATCACCATATCGAGTAACCTGTTTAAAAAAAGAGGTTCGTACTTACCGAGAACTTCCCGGCCGTTGCCTTGGTGACGCATCCTTGGTGACGCGCCTCTCTTGACATCTGGCCCCACCTCCCTGGATGACGCGGCAGTCCATGTGCCCGCTGCAGCCTGTGCTTGGCTTGTGATTGGCTGCAGCTGTCACTTGGACTGAATTGTCATCCCGGGAGGTCAGACTGGAGGAAGAAGCCGGGAGTTATCGGTAAGTCAGAACTTTTTTTTTTTTTTTTACACGTTCACGTATATTGGGATCGGAAATCATGTCTAGGGTGCTGAAACAGTTTAACTCTTTCAGCACCCTGGACAGTGACTGTCTCCTGCCGGGTTTGGTCAAAACGAGTTCGGCCGAACCCGGTGAAGTTCGGTTCGGTCATCTCTAAGACACTCCGTTCGGATGTTTGTAAACAGAAAAGCACGTGGTGCTTTTCTGTTTACATTCAGTTTGACAGCTCTTGCGCGAATCACGCAGTTCGCACGGAAGTGCTTCCGTGCGACCTTCGTGGTTTTCACGCACCCATTGACTTCAATGGGTGCGTGATGCGCGAAAAACGCAGATTTTTAGAACATGTCGTGAGTTTTTTTCAGCGCACTCACGCTGAGCAAAACTCACGGACTGTCTGCATGCCCCCATAGACTCGTATAGGTCCGTGCGACCCGCGTGAAAAGCACGCGAGTCGCACGGACGTATATCACGTTCGTGTAAATGAGGCCTTATTCAGCGGGTCGTTACGATTGCGACAATACAAAATGTATATTGTTTTCTTATGTTTTACTACTTTTACACAGTAAAAACAGTTTTTTCAAAATTATGTCTTCGGTGTGAAGAGCCATAACTTTTTTTATTTTTCCGCTAATGCAGCTGTATGAGGGCTTTTTTTTTTTTTGCGTGACGACTTGTAGTTTCTATCGGTACCATTTTGGAGTACATGTGACTTTTTGATCACATTTGTTTTGAAGGCAGGATGAACAGAAAACAGCAATTCTGGCATTGTTTTTATTTTATTTTTTTACAGCGTTCGCCGAGCGTGTTAAATAACATAATAGCTTTTATAGTTGGGGTCTTTGGTTTTTAGGTTTTGTTTTTACGCCATTCACAATGCAGTATAAATGAGAAATTTGGACGTTTTTGAAGCTCTATATAGAAGCCAGTGGAGAAAACCGCCTGTGTTTTTTTAAAATGCGTTTTAAAACACATACAATTTCTTACATGCTTTTTAAAATGCAGAAAAAAAGATGTGCGTGTCTATGTGCATTTTAAAAAAAAACAACAAAAACAACTATATTTGGAATATACTTTTTTTTTCCTAATGCAGGCACAGTAAAGGGGTTTCATAAAATTCACTTTAATCTATGGAAATTATAATTTTGCTTCCACATTTTTTGACACGTTTTTCAAAATGGCCGCGAAAAAGTGCATGTCACTTCTTCAGTTGTTTTTGGAGCAGTTTTTCATACTCTATAGAAAAACAGCTCCAAAAACTACCGTGAAAAACGCGAGTATGATTAAAAATTGGCTGAAAATCAGAAGCTTAAAAACAGCAAGGTATTTTCAGATGTTTTTGAGTTTGTGTGTGCACATACTCAGAGAGAAGACCATGTTAAAAGGGTTGTATGATATTAGAAAAACATGGCTGCTTTCTTCTAGAAACATCGCCACTATTATCAATGGACTGAGCGTGGTATTGCAGCTCAGTCACATTAACTTGAATAGGGCTAAAATGCAATGAAGATGTGTCGATGTTTCTGGAATAAATTATAGTAAATAAATTGGGCCGCAGATGCACTTGTCCTTCTGCTAAGCTCTGCCCACATGAAAAAAATGAAAAGTGCTTTTTCCTGTAGGCTATCTTTTCTCATGTAGATCGGCCCGGTTTCAGCCATGGTGTCTCTGCTCTTAGGGTATGTTCACACGAGGGCGTCCGTTACGGCTGAAATTACGGGGATGTTTCAGCCTGAAAACATCCCCGTAATTTCAGCCGTACCGGCATGTGCAGGCGCTTGAACGCCGCGTCAATTACGGGCGTAATTAGCGCTGCTATTCATTGGAGTCAATGAATAACGGCTCTAATTACGGCCAAAGAAGTGACAGGTCACTTCTTTGACGCGGGCGTCTATTTACGCGCCGTCATTTGACAGCGGCGCGTAAATATACGCCTCGTGTGAACAGACAAACGTCTGCCCATTGCTTTCAATGGGCAGATGTTTGTCAGCGCTATTGAGGCGCTATTTTCAGACGTAATTCGGGGCAAAAACGCCCGAATTACGTCCGTAAATAGGCCGTGTGAACATACCCTTAAACTGATGCCTGACCATGTACACGAACGTGCTTTTGCGGCCGCAATTCCCCCAAAAATCCACGGGAGAATTGCGGCCCCATTCATTTCTATGGGGCCATGCACACGACCGTAGTTTTTACGGTCTGTGCATGGCCTGGGAGCCCGCACCGCAGAAAGAACGGACATTCCTTATTACGGCCGTCTTCTGCGGTCCGGGCTCATTGAAAATAATGGCCGCGGCCATGTGCATGGTCCGCGATTTGCGGGTGGCTCGCGGCTGACAGTCCGCAGCCGGCTGACCCGAAAATCACGGCGGTGCACACGGCTACGGTCGTGTGTATGAGGCCTTAATCTTTTCATGTGGATCTTCTATACAGGACACACAAATCAAAATATATTAAGATCAGTCGCAATCCGCTTTTTGGCATTAATTGGTGAAGAATTGGACATTGAAGAATGGCACAACTGATGCATACTGTGCTCCAATCTATTTTAGTGGTGATAAGCTGGTTTATACTACATTCATTTTTCCCCTAATGACATTAGCAAGACAGAAATCACTCTTCATATAAGCTTATATATTATGTAGGCCACTGTAGTGTGCATGTATATATACTTGCACAGCAGGGTTTGCAGTAATTCTTGTTCTGATGAATAATTCCTTGGTAAGCTTCTTTTACAATACCAAGTTTTTCTACACATGAACTCCCAAGTGTCTGTATGCAGTATGTGTTGATATTCATTTCTGGCAGATCTAACACTCACTGCATATTGGTAAGTTTTCCCGCACATTCATGTCTAATACATTTTAGTTCAGATACCATCTACGTTTCTTTAACCTTTTTTATGTTTTTTGCACTTAACGGTGTATTTAGGAAGTTGTTTTTTTTACTTGTCCATCAACACCTCTGCAGCCAGCTAGATCAGCCAGATAAGTGTTTTTTCCTCCATACCGCGTAGCCAAACTAAAGGGAGGAAAACAAGATTTAATGCATCCTCCACAGGTTTTCGCCAAAATTTCCAAATAGGTTTTGGAACTATTCCAGGGACTGACTGTCTTGTAACTGCACAGCTGCAAGCATCAAATCAAATACCTTTTTAATTTGTCATTGACCTCATGGAGGGGAAATGACAGCTTCCTGTCAAAATGGCTGTCATCTGGCTAATGGTGAACTTTTGCTAAGATAAGGAAATGACTACTAGTGAGATATAATATCCCTTCTTCCTAGGAAGGAACAACACACTTGTGAAACTCAGCAATGCTGCTAGAGATCCAGATCCTATTTATGTAACCCCTTCAAAGCCGCAATCGGAGCCTCATCAGCTCAACTATATGAGTATGTCTTGCTGCTGCGATGACTACCTGTGATCTTTATACAGAATACTTTTTGCTACCCCCACATACTGGGTTGGTTAAATGACCAAATAAACAAGTAGAAATAGATAAGGGGAAAATTTATGATAATCAAATGTAAAAATACATTACAAAAAAATGAAAATAAACGTATCCATATGGAGCATTTGGTGTGACGTGGGTGCACTTTGAATACGTATAAGGTGCGCCTGTGACAAGTATCTGCGTCATGTAAAATGTTTCTACTTCTTCTTCCCAATTATTGTCTGCCAAACCTATGAATGAAAATAGTTAGAGTAAAATGCGTCATTCTAATGGTGACATTTTAAAAGATACTGACATATATGGTGCGCCACTAAATGCAGAGGAGTTAATTTATAATGAATTTTACGCCAAGTTTTGTGACGAAGTGTGACATTGAAGTGGTAAAATTAGTGACTTTTCATGTCGCTCGCCAAACTGACCATGGTCACCAACGGAGATATAGCTGACAGCAGATTTATTATTTAAAATAGGAGAGAATTGTGGCACAAATCTACTGCTGCTCATGGCAGCCGTAGATTTAAATGGGTTTTCTAGGATTAAAAAAAACATGGCTGCTTTCTTCTAAAATAAATAGCGCAACACCTGTCTGTGAGTTGTGCCTCTGTTATTGCAGCTCAGCTCCAGTCAAGGAGCTTAGCTGCCATACCCCCCACACCCACACCCACACACCCTGTGGACAGGCATTTTGCTGTTTTTGAAAGAAAGCAGACAATTTATTTCTCATCCTGGAAAGCCCATTTAACTTCCTCAGCAGACAAGCAAAATGTGCAAAACGTATTAAGGCCCCTATGCACACGACCATATTTCTTCCCTCATGTAAATACTAGCCGTAAATACGGGCCTTTTGTCACACTTTTTAACCTCTATTTACGGACCCCTTGCCCCTAAATTGGGGTCCGTTGTCATCCGTATTCCACCCGTATTTACAGATCCGGATATGTCTCAATCATGTCCAAACCCCTTAAAAGGGTCACATGATCGCTCAGACGCCATTTTCTCTGCTGCTCTTTATTCAAAGATTGAAATCCCCTGACGTCGCCTAGCAACGCTCCCGTAATTACGCGTGCACACACGTAGCCACCCGTAATAACGGCCTAAAATAGGAAATGTTCTATAGTTTTCAACGACCAAGGCACCTTCCCGTATGGAAACGGGAAGGTACCCTTGGTCAATAGAAGTCTATGGGCCTGTAATTACGGGCGTTTTTATGGTCGTGTGAATGAGGCCTAAGAGGCGTGTGCCTCCTAAAAAATTTGGTGCAGGTCCTCCTTTACTTAGAATGGTGTAGAAAAATATACCAGTCTTTGTAAATGTGAACCAATGACCCACGGTCACAATCCAGTTAAAGAGAACCTGTTGTTAGAGCATAGACAACAGTTATCGGATGTAGGGAAGACTCTGGGAACTGCTAAGGGATCTAGAGGCTCCATAGAAGGAGAGGCTGTTAAAAATAAGCATGTAATCAGCATTTTGCTGGGGGGTCATTTAGTGGGTATAATTGAGATCATAGGATACCTGAAAGATGTCCTGCTCTGATGGAGATCCATGCTCAGCATCTGCGTCAGGGCTCTGTTCCGTCGGAACGGAGCCCTGACTGACACAAACGGAAACCAGAGGTTTCTGTTTCCATCACCATTGATTTGATTGTAGTCTACTACGGTATTCATTCCGGCAAAATGACGGAACCCCTGCACATTGAAATCAATGGTGATGGAAACCGAAACCTCTGGTTTCTCTTTGTCAGTTAGGGCTCCGTTCTGATGGAGAATTTAGACAGAACGGAGCCCTGACGCAGCTGTAAATGCAGCCTGTATTTTACACTATTCTTTATCTGATGCTCTGTTGACAAAATAAAAAAATGTAAGGTCAAAAGTATTGCGACACTGACAGGAGCTATTATGACACCCTGTTCTAAATCCGTAGGCATTAAAATCGAGTTGGTCGCACTTTGCAGCTAAAACAGCTTCCACTCTCCTGGGAAGGCTTTGTATAGGATTTTGGGGTGGGTCTGTGGGAATTTTTGCCGATTCATCCACCAGAACATTTGTGAGGTTGGATGAGAGGACCTGGCTTGTAATCTCTGTTCTAGATCATCCCCAAAGGTGTTTTATGGGATTGAGGTCAGGGCTCTGTGCGGGCCAGTCAAGTTCTTCTTCCACGCTAAACTCACCCAACCGTGCCATTATGGACCTTGCTTTGTGCACTAGGGCAGTCATGCTGGAACAGAAAAGGGCCTTCTCCAAACTGTTCCCACAAGGTTGGAAGCATACAATTATCCAAAATGTCTTGGTATACTGAAGCACTGAGATTTCTCTTCACTGGGACTACGAGGAATAGACCAACCCATGAAAACATTCCCATCGCATTATCCCGCCTCCAAACTTTACAGTTGGTATAAGGCATCATTTACAGGAGCGTAATATACGTGCGTGCTTTTCACGCGTGTCGTACGCACCTATATTACTCTATGGGACAGTGCAGACAGTCTGTGATTTTTGTGCTGCGCGAGTGCGTTGCGTAAAACTCACGACATGTTCTAAAATCGTGCGTTTCTCGCGGATCACGCACCCATTGAAGTCAATGGGTGCGTGAAAACCACGCATGCCACACGGATGCTCCTGCGTTGCATGCGCGATTTTCACGCATCACTTGTTATGTCCATGCAAAAGAGTTTATAAAGCTGGAGCAAGCAAACACAAACCAGGAAGTGCTTGCGTATTCTCTGCGAGTGGGCAAGCCTGTGTGAAGAGAGCATAGACTGCCCAGAGATCTGCAGGCATGCCGCGTGGGCTGGATGTGGAGCGCCTCATCAGCCTGGTCCAGGCCCAAACTGCGATATGGGACACCCGTGCGGAGTCGTACCACGACCGCACGGCCAAGGAGGATGCCTGGGAGGAGATCGCCAAGGCTCTTTTTGGTGCGGAATGGGAGAGTGGCCGAACCCGGGACCGCAGTAGGATGGGTAAGTACCATGTGTTTTTAAGCGATGCAATGTCATCCCTTGAAGTACTGTGGCCCTGTATGTGTCTTCCGCTCAATTGCCAAATGACATTTTGTGTTGCAGCCGCATCACCGTGTAGCATGTCATTAGCAGGGTAGGGCCCCTCATTTTTTGATAGGGCAGAGTTGTTATGGCGTGGTCGCAATATGTGACCATGTATTTGTTTTTCATCCAAGAGTCCAAGATATAAAAACACGATGGCGGAGCTGCCGCGACCAGTTCCGTCGGGAAATGGGGGACAAAGGACGCAGCGGAGATGGGGCCTCACGAAAGTGCCCATATATATATATATACATGAAGCAGCTGATGTTCTTGAAGGACATTATGGAGATGCGGACGTAAGAAATTGTGCTTTTGCATGTGTCTAATGTTTTGTCGCCCAGGTCCTGTTTGCCATCTTGTTGTTGTGGGCAATGATCTCTATTGTGTTCTAACGCTGTCTTCCCATTCCAGAACCACCGACAATTTGGAGGACACCGACTTCGCAGAGTCTCAGCCGCAACCTCCTGCTGGCCCTGACCTGCCCCTTAGCCCGGAGCCTACACCCCTGGACCCCGCCCCTGTACAGTCTGCACGGGCCGTGGCCTCTCCGGCTGAGGAGCGCCCCCTGCGAATACCAACTCGCCGCCGCCGAGCTCCACAGCCCACCGCCGGTGGCCAAGTGGATACGCGGGTTTTGGAGTACCTGAGCTGAGCCGCAGATGAGGACCGACAGGACTTTTTTGCCCGGGGCATTGTTCCCCTCCTAAGGCTGGTCCCTATGGAAAGGATGGCCCGGCTCCATGCGTCGATCATCATGTTGATCGACTCCTCCACACCCCCCCACAATCCGCACCACTGCTTCACGGCAATAGAACAGTGGCGCGGATTTGCCATGCCGGCCACCACGCCACATTTGCCGGCACCTTATCACCCCCCCACCCCGAACGCACGGCCCCACCCCTATATGCGCCCTATGCCTCCCCTTTCCCTGCCCCAACTTACCATGGCCAACATCAGCACCACTATGCTGGCGAGGAACATCCTCCGCAGCTCCAGGTCCAGCATAGTGGTGCTGAAATGCCCGCTTATTCCTCCCCGGGCCACCACTACCAACACCTGTGAGCATGTTGGTGTGCTCCAAGTTGGCAGCTGGTTTTTTGAAGGGCTGGCAACTAGTCCCTTTATGTATTTTCGACCATGTTGGTGTTATTTTGTTGAAAATTTATTTTTGAGGTTCTGTCAACACCAGGTTTAGCTAGTGTGAAGAAGAAACACATAAACATGGTTGTTCATTGTTTTTATTGCGTGTTGTTTTTATTTCGCACCCCTCAACACAATGTTTGCCCCACATTTCTTTTGACTATACACTCGCACACTGCTGGGCTTTGGCCCCCAATGCATGCACACGTGTTATGAGGTTTTAGTTAATCTATCGGGGTTTGACATTGTTTGCAAGAGATGAGAACGTTTGGGTGCTGTCATTCGCAATTGGAGTAGCCTAACTTTTGGCAGCCCATCATTCTATCTCCTGGAAACGTGTTTCCCAATGGCAAATGTCCTGATCAAACCCCCACAGATGTAAGCTCGCAACCTGCGTCAAGGGTCCTCATGTTTTGCGAGTCCCTAACCCTACCCAAACAAAACCTAAAACAACAAACACTGGCCACTTGGGACCTGTGTCCTGAAGCTTCCAAAAAATAGACAACCCTTCAAATGTCATCACGGCCCCATGGTGCGGCTCCTGATGGGACCTCAAAATAGGACGCCAAAGTATCCCGCACTCGAAGGCCGGATGTGAGAGATCGGCCGAGAGGAATAGCCGGGACAGTGTCGCTGGTGGCTGCATGTGTTAGGATATATTCTGCATCAAAGCTTGCATCATTAATGCGGCAGAAGTTATGCAGAACGACACACGCTTGTATAACACATGTCGCTTTCTGCATGGACAATTGCATTGTCGTCATAAAGACCCGCCACCTGTTCGACATAATGCCAAAGGCACACTCCACACATCTACGAGCTCGGCCTAGGCGGAGATTGAACATGCGGCGACAATCATCCAAGCCCCTTCTTGCAAAAGGCCGCATGACTTGTCTTGTGAGGGCAAACCCCTCATCCGCCACGATGACATACGGGATTGGGGGTCCGCTGGAGCCAGGGAGGATGGAAGGTTCCGGCACCGCCAGGCGATTATTCAAGAGTCTCTTCCCAATTCTTGATGAACGGAATATGCGGGCATCTGCAGAGCTTCCATATGAGCCTATGTCAACAATAGTGAAACAATAATTTGTGTCCGCCAAGGCCAACAATACCATAGAAAAAAAACTGCTTGTAATTATAGTATCGCGAGCCACTGCGTGGGGGCTTTTTCACCCGAATGTGTTTGCCGTCTAGGGCACCAATGCAGTTAGGAAAATGACTTGCTGTAAGAAATCCCTCCGAAATTCGTAGCCACTGCTCTGTCGTGGGCTGAGGCATGACCGTGCTTTTTAAGCTCTGCCACAACACGACACAGGTGCATGTGCCAATGAACGAAATGGTGGTCACTCCCAAAAGAAATTCTAAATTTAACGAATGATAACTATTGCCTGTGGCCAGAAATCTAGAAAGCAAAGAGAAAGAAAAAGAAAGCCACAACACATGTTAGGGGGGGGCTGGTAAAACTGACAGCGTCATTGACTAAGTAATTGCAAGTGCACACATACCTCAAGGTCACAAGCAGATGTTCCTCAGGGGAAATGCAGCGTCTCATGTTGGTATTCTGGTAGGTGATGCCAGAGCGAATCTGCTCAAGCAGAAGATCAAATGTGGCCACAGACAAGCGGCAGAACGCTCTAAATTTTTCGGGGTGCCGGCGTAAGTCCTCATACAGAGTATGAAAATGCCCTTTGGTGGTTCGTTGGGCCACAAGTGGGTGAACCCAAATGCGACATCTTCCACGCGTCTGGTGCTGCAGCATGGGTTGACGGTCCCCAAAACGACGCAAGATCATCCACGCAAGAAGCACACGTGCCAGCGACTGAGAAGGCATAACTGTGCCTTGCAAAGCCGATAACGACTCAAATGGAGAAACACACACTGGGGTTTAATGCAGAGGCTGCAATTAAGGCGCAAAACCTGTTTTCCCAGCAAGCAGGGGTTGGGCCAGCAGGCCTATTTGTAGGCTGGCCTCGCCTTAACGACCTCTGCGGTTTTTACGCGCGTTGCAAACGCTGGTCGTGCGCGCGTTTAAAACGCAACAACGCTGCGTATACGCATGCCAAACGCAATGGCAACGCGCGCAATACGCTGCATTTTTTTACGCGCGCAAAACACACATGCTCGTGTAAATGAGGCCTAATGCATATGAGGCAGGTAACTTTCTCCTGGCATTGGCCAAACCAAGACTGCCCGATAGAAAAGAGTGATTCGTCACTTCACAGAACACGTTTCCACTGCTCCAGAGTCCAGTTGGGGGATGCTTTACGCCAATCGATCCGGCTCGTGGCATTGTGCTTGGGGATGTAAGGCTTGCATGCAGCTGCTCGGCCATGAAAACCCATGTCATGAGAGGTTTGGAACTCTCCAATTATTGAGTCAACAGAGTGTTGGTGACTTCAATGCACTATGTTCCTCAGTACTCGGCAACCCTGCTCTGTAACCTTAAGAAAAAAAAATTCTATATAAGTTTTATTTTGCCACTCCAAAGAATTCAAACACCATATACTGTACACTCATCATAAAATTGTACAAAGAGGAGGTATAGCCCATATCCACTTGTTTTTTGCTGGACAAGTTATATTTTATTATGGCACTATTTAATATACAATATAATGTACTGAGAAACCGCAAAAAAATGTAGGTGGGATGAAATTGGCAAAAAACAGCAATTCTGCCATGGTTTTTTGGGTTTCATTTTTACAGCATTCACTGTGAAGTAAAAATGACATGTTATTAAAATAGACACGTGTCGATATTATTCTACGGGTCGATATGATTACGGCGATACCAAATGTTTATGGTTTTTTTTACATTTTACCACTTTTACAAAGAAAAAATGTCTGCATTCACATGAGCGTGTTCAGTCCGTGACATACGGGGCGTATGTCGGCAGTATTTCCTGGAACGAACACACTGCACGGAGCCGGGCTGCTAGCGTCATAGGTATCTGCTTCTCCGCAGAACTACTGTCCTGTACTGAATATATGATTGTAGTAGGGGACTCCTGGCATCGTACGTAACTATGAAGCTAAGTGCCCGCCTCCCTGCAGCGTGTTCGGTCCGGGAAATGCGTCCGACATACGGTCTGTATATCACGGACCGAACACGCTTGTGTGCATCCAGCCTTAGGCCTCATTCACACGACAGGGTCCGAGTGTCGGCCGGGAAAATCGGCCAGTTTGCATCCGTTCCGATTCGGTTCCGGGGCGTGTTGCCGTTTTTACCGGCCGATTTGGACCCGATTTGCATCCGTTTTTTTCCCTGTCCGTTTTAAAATCGGATGAATTTCGTTTAAATTTGTTGCCACACACAGCCCTTTGTAGATAATGCCACAGCCCCCCTGGTAGGTAATGCCACCCAGCCCCCTGTAGGTAATGCCACCCAGCCCCCTGTAGGTAATGCCACACAGCCCCCTGTAGGTGATGCCACACAGCCCCCTGTAGGTGATGCCACACATCCCCCTGCAGGCGATGCCACCCTGCAGGTGATGCCACCCTGCCCCCTGTAGGTGATGCCAACCAGCCCCTCTAGGTGATGCCACCCAGCCCCCTGTAGGTGATGCCACCCAGCCCCCTGTAGGTGATGCCACCAAGTCCCCTGTAGGTAATGCCACACAGCCCCCTGTAGGTGATGCCACACAGCCCCCTGTAGGTGATGCCACACAGCCCCCTGCAGGCGATGACACCCTGCCCCCTGTAGGCGATGCCACCCTGCCCCCTGTAGGTGATGCCACCCTGCCCCCTGTAGGTGATGCCACCCAGCCCTGTAGGTGATGCCACACAGCCCCCTGTAGGTTGCACCCATCCCCCCCCCCTCCCAGGAGAAGTCACTGACTTCAATGTCCATATATGGACAGTGTAGTCACTGACTTCTCCTGGAAAGGAATTCGCTGCCACAGGTCGGGAATTCCGCTTCAGAAGTGAGTGACGTCACTGTGTCCATATATGGACAGTGTAGTCACTCACTTCTCCTGTAGCGGAATCCCCGGCCATAGAGTCGGGGATTCCGCTGCAGAAGTGAGTGACATCGCTGTGTAAATATATGGACAGTGTAGTCACGCACTTCTCCTGTAGCGGAATCCCCGGCCATAGAGTCGGGGATTCCGCTGCAGAAGTGAGTGACTTCGCTGTGTCCATATATGGACAGTGTAGTCACTCACTTCTCCTGTAGCGGAATTCCCGGCCATAGAGTCGGGGATTCCGCTGCAGAAGTGAGTGACATCACTGTGTCCATATATGGACAGGGTAGTCACGCACTTCTCCTGTAGCGGAATCCCCAATCTCCGGCCGGGTATTGGGGATTCCGACTCCTACAGGGAGCAAAAAAAGACCCTCCTCCTCCTCCTCACATGCACTCTGCACTGTGAGGAGGAGAGAGAGTGCGCGAGCGAGTGTAGATCCGGCCATCACTCGGGACACATTCCGGTGATGGCCGTGTATTACCTGGCCCCATAGACTTCTATGGGAGCCGGGCGGCCGGGCACCCGGCCGAAAATAGGGCATGTCCCATTTTTTCACAGCCGGTTTTCCCAGCCCGTCAAAAAATCGGTCGTGTGAATAGCCCCATTAGGGGTCTATTGTTCCTAATGCAGCCGGGTGACGGCCGATTTATGAACGGCCGGGAAACCCTGTCATCTGAATTCCGCCTAAAGTCTCTAGTCATTTGCAGTCTTCCTTCCATATACCTTTTGATTATACGGCTGTTACTTTTATTTCCAGATATTCTAGTGTTTTCATAGATTATCCACACTCTCTGCATAATGCAATTTAATAGTACCTATTCATGTTATTTATTGTTCTATCGTGCCCTCACCCTGAGACTTTGTTATATCTTTTTAGCTCATATCCTATTATTACTACTGTTAGGTGGATAACCTTGTGTGCCTACTGGTTCTTTTTTGGTAATCCATCACTTATTTTTACATATTTTACATTTTCATATATCTAATAAAAACATACTTTTATTAGCATATACAATTGTGGCTTTATAACTCCTCTAGGGTCCGATTTTGGTTGTATATATGCTATTTGTTGCACCTACTCATTGAATTCAACTTATGCTGCAGATTTTTTTAAAAACACACTGCAGGTCAATTTACGAATGGTTTCTCAGTGGATTTTTTTGTTGCAGAAAATCTGCAGCGTTCAAGATGCGTGTGAATGTACACTGAGGATATGTTCACACGCAAACGCAAAATACGGCTGAAAATACAGAGCTGTTTTCAGGCGAAAACAGCTTCTGAATTTCAGACGTTTTTGCAAGTACTCGCGTTTTTTGCGGCGTCCATTACGGACGTAATTGGAGCTGTTTGTCAATGAAAAACGGCTGCAAAAACGTCCAAAGAAGTGACAGCGAAGCGTAAAATTACACCTCGTCTGAACAGAACATCGTAAAAACCCATTGCAAGCAATGGGAAGATGTTTGCAGACATAAAGGAGCCGTCTTTTCAGGCGTAATTCGAGGCATAAAACGCCCAAATTACGTCTGAAAATAGGCCGTGTGAACATACCCTTATAGTACCATCCTCGAATTCAGTGAGCTCTTTAGAAGGGCCTTTTTTGTCACAAATGTTTGGCAGACTGCATGACTAAGTGCTAGATTTTACACACCTGTGGCAATGGGACTGAATGAAACACCTGAATTCAATGACTGAGGCATGTCCCAATACTTTTGTCCTTATAATGTATGTATGTAGATAAGATAGATAGATAGATAGATAGATAGATAGATAGATAGATAGATAGATAGATAGATATGCATGCATTCCACATTCCTGACACTAGTTCCCCACGCTCGTGTGAATCCAGATTACAGCTCGGGTTGAGCAGGACAGAGCAGCGTCATTATCTCACACTAAATACATGGAGCTGTGACGGGGGTGAAGATGTGACGAGCACAGGGTAATCTCATGTCTGGAGGACACCAGCCCCACCCCTGGGCGGACTGCCAGGAAGTGACCGACACTACCAGGAGCGACTCCGCCGTTCTAGTTAGGAGCCGGGCGGTATGAAAGAGAGCGCCGGCACCATGGCCCGTGAGTGACAGGATGGTGAAGCGGCGGGCACGGAGCCTCTGGCTGCTATTGCTGGTGTACGCGGCACTCATGCTCCTGCTCTTCTCAGTACTGTTACATGAGGGCTGGCGGACTAGAACGAAAAGCTCGGCTGAGCAGGACAACGACGGGAGATGGAACCGGTCACCTCCCCGGCGGCTCTGTCCAAACCTGGACATGTCTGTGTGGGAGGATAATGGGGAGGAAGGAACTGAGCAAGGTGCGGTCTCCCCTCTCCCACGAACACACGTGTATCTGCATGCTACCTGGCGGAGCGGCTCGTCCTTCCTGGGGGAACTCTTCAACCAGCATCCCGGTGTCTTCTACTTGTACGAGCCGGCGTGGCACATGTGGCAGTCCCTGTACCCCGGAGATGCGGAGAGCCTGCAGGGGGCGCTGAGGGACTTGCTCGGCTCCCTGTTCCGCTGTGACTTCTCCGCGCTGCGGCTTTACGCTGGGGACAACCTTACTTCTGCGGGATTGTTCGGCTGGAGGAGCAACAAAGTGATCTGCAGCGCCCCCTTCTGTGTAGCAGCTACAGAGGATTCTAACTCGACCGCTGGGGGGCGCAGGGACAAGGTGGGACTTGTGGAGCCTAAAGACTGTGAGAAGCAATGCCCGGCTCGGCCGCTGCGGGACCTGGAGGCGGAGTGTCGGCGCTACCCTGTGGTCGTCATTAAAGACGTGCGGCTGCTAGATTTGTCCTCCTTGCGGCCTCTGCTGCGGGATCCCGGGCTCAATCTGCATGTGATTCAACTATTCCGGGACCCCAGAGCCGTGCACAACTCCCGGCTCCGCTCCAAGCGCTCCCTGCTGCGGGAGAGCCTTCAGGTGCTGCGCAGCCGCCTGCGGGGTGTGGACCTGGCCAGCAGAGCCCTACAGCAGCAACAGCTGCACCGCGGAGGAGCGGACTACTTGTTAAGCGGCTCCTTGGAGATAATCTGCCAGGCCTGGCTGCGGGACCTGCTCCTGGTGCGGAGTCACAACCCACTCTGGCTCCGCCATCGCTACCTCAGGATCCGCTATGAAGACCTGGTGCACACTCCACACAAGGAGCTGCGCCGCCTGCTGCGCTTCACTGGGCTGCCATCACTGCCCGAGTTGGAGGACTTTATGCTGAATATGACGCGGGGATCCAACTACTCTTTAGACAACCCCTTCCTGGTGTCCGCCCGCAATGCCAGGGAGGCGGTGAACGCCTGGAGGGAGAGGCTGAGCAGGGAGCAGGTCCGCAGTGTGCAGGAGCTGTGTGGAGATGCCATGCAGGTGCTCTCCTACCGGCTGCAGGGGGGTTGAGGTCTCACTACAGCTGTTCTTCATCCATGAACTCCCAGGGTAGGGGACAAACTCAGCAGGGACTGCAGCTGTGACAACAGAGAAATATTCTAAAGAGACACTAAACCTAGAGTCTGGCTTATCTCTTATTGTTTCAAAGCTATGGTTCCCTGCTATTAGCCATTTCAGGCAGGGGGGGCTGTCTGTAGGGATTTTATTGGGATTAAAAGGGGTTTCATGAAGACGCCCCCTGTCCATATGTCCTATTAGAGCATATGGACATCATAGACGGGTCTGCTTGGGACAGCCCTCTTCAGAACGGACAGCTGCTCTTTTAGAGCGACTCCCGTTTTGGCTGACTTGAACCGCCTTGATATGCATTTGAATAGCTGCTATGTAATACTTACATGTCCCCTGCAGCAACAACTGCTGGTAAAATGTATTGCTTGCCCCGTCTTCCCCCTGCAAACTAAGCTGTGTTTGCGGCTCCTTTCTGAAAGGAGATGTCTCCAATGTGACAACCCCTTTATTGACAAAGTCCAGAAAATGTCTGCCTCCATGATCATTCCTTCTCTCCAGTGATGAGAACCACTAGAAAGCTTTCCGTAGATATGTGTGACTATTAGCAGCTCTCTTACAAGCTGTGGACTTTAAGTTTACTGCTCCTTTTAAGACGTATAATGCCAGGGATGCAAAATACATTTTTCTTTGGATCAGTTCTGACAATCAGAATGTAGCAAGTTTACATAATTTTATATATGGATTCTATGAGGGTATATGATTAGCCTAAAGGCCGTAGAACTATAAAGAAAATTCTGACCTGACAATAATGTGGGCAGTGTGTGTAAGGCTTTGTTCACATCTGCGTCAGGGCTCCGTTCCAACATTCCGTCTGAGCTTTCCGTCGGAACGGAGCCCTGACTGACACAAACTGAAACCAAAGGTTTCCGTTTCCATCACCATTGATTTCAAAGGTGATGGATCCGGTGCCAATGGTTTCAGTTTGCCTCTGTTGTGCAAGAGGTCTGTTATTTGGATGGGATAAATACCCTAGTCGACTACGATATTCATCCGGTCAAAACGACGGAACCCTTGCACAACGGAGGCAAACTGAAACCATTTGCACCGGATCCGTCACCATTGAAATCAATATTGATGGAAACGGAAACCTTTGGTTTCAGTTTGTGTCATGGCTCCGTTCCGACGGAAAGCTCAGTCGGAACGGAGCCCTGACGCAAATGTGAACATAGCCTTACTACTTATGTAATAGGAACTCAAATACAAATATTAGTTATCTTCCTCTTTTTTTTATTTTTTATGTCTTTATTATGAGTGTTATTTATAGAAACCAGACCTGACCCTATTGTTAGATGTGGGATTGGAAAATCTATTATATGTTAATTTTTTTGGGCACTGTTCCCCACACTGTAAGTAGGATGACAAGGCACAATCTGAGATTGACAGAGGTATGACCCTCTTTAGGGATCATGTGATAAGCTCCAGAACCCCAAACTGACTGAAAGGGATCACTGAGGGGAGGGGATCAGGAACATGGGCTCAATAGCATAGGCTGATGTATTTTCTTGGTCCTGTTTTACCACCTGTATCTTAGTATTGGGGTGCTTATATCTGCCTAATGTAAAGAGGTTGGTTCAGGGGGCATTCTCTTTTCATTTAGATGTAAAGAAGACGTGTCCCCTCTCGACATTTCTGTTTTCGTAAATAAATAATTGTAATCCCCATGAAATAACAATTCTGTAGCATATATTCTTAGAACTTTATGTTGCGTTGTTTCTCTGCTATTCCTCCTAGAAATGTATACGACAGCTGGGAGTAGGGCTGGACGATTTTGGCAAAATAATCAAATCTCTTTTTTTTTTTTCTCCAACACTTTTCGATTTGAATCTCGATTTTCATTTTTTTTTTTTCCACTAGTGCCGAGCGGGCACTCTGGGGCAAGATTACATTATAGTGTCTGAAGTGTGAGCAGGACCCTGTGCAGTACCGGCCCCACAATGGGGTTTTAATAAATTACGTAAGGCCAGATTCACATGACCGTGATTGGACTGTGAAAAACGGTCTGTGTGTCTGCCGGATTTCCCAGCCTGATCACGGTACATGCATACGGGACTCCTGGCATCATAGACTTTTAGGCTAGTCACACGACAGTAAAAAACAAAAATGTCCATGAAAAACTGATCAAATGTCAGTTTTTCATGTGCATTTTGTATCCGTGTCTCCAAATTCTCACCCATTTCCAGTCCATCTGTCCATTTTTCATGTCCGTTAAAAAAATAAATATTTAATTTGTCAGGGTTTTTGTATTAATCCCCTGAAAACAGCAGTGCCCATGTTCATAGTGCCCACATAGTGTCACAGTTCCCACATATAGTGCCACAGTGCCCACATAAAGTGACAGTGCCCACATAGTGCCAACCCCCTCAATATAGTGCCCCTGTAGATCGTGCCACACATCCTTGCAGATAGCACTCCCATGTAGATCGCAGCACCCCTCCTCCTTTGTAGATAGCAACCCTATGTAGGTCTCACCCCGACCTCCCTTGTAGATTGCAGCACAACCCCCACTCCTTTGTAGATCGCACCCCCCTTCTTCATTGTAGATATCACCACTGTAGCTGTCACTAGGAGCTGAATCCCCGGCCAGAGGTTGCAAACGCTTTGGCCGGGGATTCAGCTCCTAGTGGGAGCTACTGTGGTGCGATCTGCAAGGGGGGGTGGTGGTGCGATCTGCAAGGGGGGGGTGTGATGCGATCTGCAAGGGGGGTGGTGGTGCGTTCTGCAAGGGGGGTGGTGGTGCGATCTGCAAGGAAGGTGTTATCTACAGCGGGGTGGTATCGCTATATATGTGTTGTCCCCGTGGAACTGCTGTTCTGTACTATATCATTTTGTTCAGTACAGAACAGCAGTTCCGTGGGAAAGCAGGGTCAGAACGGGGTGGACCAGGAAGTGACGAGACGGCAGGGCGGAGCTTCCTCCTGCAGCACAGTGCCACTTAGGGTATGTGCACACACACTAATTACGTCTGTAATTGACGGATGTATTTCGGCCGCAAGTACCGGACCGAACACAGTGCAGGGAGCCGGGCTCCTAGCATCATACTTATGTACGATGCTAGGAGTCCCTGCCTCGCTGCAGGACAACTGTCCCGTACTGAAAACATGATTACAGTACGGGACAGTTGTCCTGCAGCGAGGCAGGGACTCCTAGCATCGTACATAAGTATGATGCTAGGAGCCCGGCTCCCTGCACTGTGTTCGGTCCGGTACTTGCGGCCGAAATACATCCGTCAATTACGGACGTAATTAGTGTGTGTGCACATACACTAAAGAGTCGATTCAATGATTCTGTTAAAAAACAGAATCGTGAGAGTCCTAGAGGGCGAATTAATTTGATTAAATGCCCAGCCCTAGCTGGGAGTTACCAGTTGGGGGTGTGTCCTTACACAGACTGACCATGTCAAATCAGTGCTGACAGAGTGAGACCGTAGGGACACACCTCTTTAACAGTTGTCAATTTATTCAGATATTTCTAGAAAGAACAACGAGGAACGGCACAATGCAGAATTCTAGGAAAATTTATTCCAGAATTGTTATTTCATAGGGAATAAAACTATTTACTAAAATAGACGTGTCTGGAGAGGTGACCGTTCCTCTTTAAATTTATTAAAATTGGGATCAAGTATATTTCAACATTAGAAGCCACTTTAAAGAACTACGTGAACTGCAGAAATAGAATGTCTGCAGCCTTTATCCCGCCCCTTTATTCTCGGGATCAGTGGAGGTCCTGAAATCAGACCCCTCTGATCAGGAAGTGATGGCATAGTCTACAGATATCCTATCACTTAGGCTGGATCCACACGAGCGTGCCGTTTTTGCGCAGGCAAAAAACGCAGCGTTTTGCCTGCGCAAAGGGCACTTAACAGCTCCGTGTGGCAGCAGCATATGATGCGTGGCTGCGTGCTTTTCGCGCAACCGCCATCATTATGACACTCCATTTGGATGTTTGTAAACAGAAAAGCACGTGGTGCTTTTCTGTTTTCATTCATCCTTTTGACAGCTGTTGCGCGAATCACGCAGTTCGCACGGAAGTGCTTCCGTGCGGCATGCGTGGTTTTCACGCACCCATTGACTTCGAAAAACGCCCAAAGAACAGACATGTCATGACTGTTACGCAGCGGAATCACGCACATGTTTGCACAGCCCCATAGACTAATATAGGTCGTGCGGCGCATGTGAAAATACCGCGCGTTGCACGGACGTAATTCCCGTTCGTCTGAATAAGGCCTTACTGTAATGGAAATACCCCCTTAAAGAGTGCCTATCACTGCACATTGAGTACCTGTTTGATTAGAAAAATCATTAGGCCCTTAAGAATGCAATATTTTTCTAAATACATGTAATTAAAACTAATTTAAAGAAACACCTGTATAAGACTTATTTTTATTATGTAAATGACCAAACTTCCTGCAGAACTTGGGTTATCCGGGATTTTAAAGTAGCCTATTATTCGGATAAGCCATCAATATTAGATTGGTCGGGATCAGCTGTTTGAAGAGGCCATGATGCTCGTACGAGCGCTGCAGCCTCTTTATTGTTTACATAGGTTTCACTCCTGTTTGTACTTTCACACGCCATTACTTTAGTAGCGGCTGCGTGAGGTATTGCAGCACTGTCCCATTCACTTAATTGTCTGATCGTTGGGGGCCCTGCCATTATGACCCCACTGATCACTAGAGCGCTGTACTCCGCTGTCTCTGTCCGTCCCATAGACTTTGAATGGAACAGCAACATTCATGATTGTCCACTGCTACATTGAGGCTGGGTTCACACGACCATGTTACGTCCGTAATGGACGGAACGTATTTCGGCCGGAAGTCCCGGACCGAACACACTGCAGGGAGCCGGGCTCCTAGCATCATAGTTATGTACGACGGTAGGAGTCCCTGCCTCTCCGTGGAACTACTGTCCCGTACTGAAAACATGATCACAGTACGGGACAGTTGTCCTGCAGCGAGACAGGGACTCCTAGTGTCGTACATAACTATGATGCTAGGAGCCCGGCTCCCTGCACTGTGTTCGGTCCGGGACTTCCAGACGAAATACGTTCCGTCCATTACGGACGTAACATGGTCGTGTGAACCCAGCCTAAAAGTTCTCCTCGCTGCGGTTGTGCAGTAATGAGGAAGGGAGGGTACGGGACAATCTAGTTACTGTGGACAACTTAGGCCTTATTCACACTAGGGAAGCACGATGCATCGAAACTTCATTACGGTTTAGATACCGTGCACCCTCAAACTGTTCAATACCGTTATTTAATGTATTTCGATACTAAGCTATGCGGCCGCACAGCTTAGTATAGTAATAGATGAATGTATGAGATAGGGATGTCACGATACCAGAATTTGGACTTCGATACCGATACTTCATTTAGTATTGCGATTTCGATACTTTGCCAACAGTAATAAAAAAAAAAAAGTTCTTCCGTTTTCTGATGTGAGGAGCGAGGTGTGATGATGAATTTAACCTCCACGTGCCTCACATTAATAGTAATTAACCCTATCATGTTTCTCAGTTATAATGGGATTAATGCGTAAGGTCCATTATGGGGTTAATTACTATTAATGTGAGGTACGTGGAGGTTAAATTCATCTCACCTCGCGCCTCACATTAATAAGTGAAAGAAAGCCGTTTTATTTTTTTACAGCGTACACATCATAAATGATGCAAAAAAAATTGTTGTGCAGGTTATTATGGCCGCGCCAATACTGAATATGTGTATATTTTATGTATTGAGACTTATTTTAATGTTTATTGTAAAAAAGGTGTATGTGTATTTTCTTTTTAATTTAACATTACTTTATGTTTTTACTTTATTTTTAAACTTTAATGTACTGACCTATATCAGATATGTGCCAGTACATTAGCCTGTGCACAGATAGTACACAGGCAGTTGTTTGGACATACCTAAGTATGCCCTAACAACAGGAAATATGGTAAGACGGCCCTGGGTCCTTCAATCGACCCTGGGCTGTCTGCCCATATATGGTATGTCCCTCAATCGCATCACAGAGATTCCTGTGATGCGATCCAAGGGGCATCCCCCCTTCTCATTTTCTCCTGAATGCTGCAGTCAGCTTTGATGGTAGCATTCAGGGGAATAGCGGTGGAGAGGAGAGGTTTCTCTGATCTCCGCCGTTATAGAGCGGGGCTGCGGCAGTGTAATACTGCCATTGCCCCGCTCCTGACAGGAAGTGCGCGCGCGGTCAGCATGAGGTGATGTGGCCGGCGCTGCAGTAATGAGCGGCGGTTCAGGCACTGAGGACAGAACATGGGGGTGTTTTGTAGTGCGCCCGCCATGTTCTGTCTTCAGTGCCGCCGCTCATTAATGTAGCGCTAGCTGCATCGCATCATCCAGCCCCGCTCTCATACATTCATGTGTTACTATAGTGAGCTGTGCGGCTGCGCAGCTAAGTATTGAAATAACTGTATCGAACCGTTTGGGGATGCAGAGTATCGAAACAGTATCGAAGTTTAGATGCATCGTGCATCCCTAGTATGAGAGTGGGGCTGCGACTGTGTAATACAGCCTTTTCCCCGCTTCCTGAGAAGTGCGCGCGTAGTCCGCATGATGTGATGCGACCAGCGCTGCACTAATGAGCGGCAGCACTGAAGACAGAAGGTGATGGGCGCACTGCAAAACACCCTCATGTTCTGTCTTCAGTGCCTGCCCCGACACTCATTAGTGCAGCGCTTGCTGTATCGCATCACCCTGACCCCGCCCACTTTTCAGGACTCAGGAGCGGGGCAATGACTGTATTACACAACCGCAGCCTCGCTCTCATACATTCATGTGTTACAATACTGAGCTGTGTGGCTGCGCAGCTAAGTATCGAAATACATGAAATAACGGTATCGAACCGTTTGGGGATGCAGAGTATCGAAACAGTATCGAAGTTTCTATGCATCGTGCATCCCTAGTATGAGAGTGGGGCTGCGACTGTGTAATATAGCCTTTTCCCCGCTCCTGAGAAGTGCGCGCGTGGTCAGCATGATGTGATGCGACCAGCGCTACACTAATGAGCGGCAGCACTGAAGACAGAAGGTGACAGGCGCACTGCAAAACACCCCCATGTTCTGTCTTCAGTGCCTGCCCCGACGCTCATTAGTGCAGCGCCGGCCGTATCGCCTCATGCTGACCGCGCGCGCACTTATTGTTAGGAGCGGGGCAATGGCCATATTACACAGCCGCAGCCTTGCTCTAATGGCGGAGATCAGATTCTCCTCTCCGCCGCTATTCCCCTGAAGGCTGCAATCAAAGCTGACCGCAGCATTCAGGGGAAAATAAGTAGGGGAGATGCCCTTTGGATCGCGTCACAGGGAATTCGAGGGCCATACCATATATGGGCAGACAGCCCAGGGTCCATTGAAGGACCCCAGGGCTGTCTGACCATATTTCCTGTTAGGGCATACTTGGGTATGTCCTAACAACTGCCTGTGTACTATCAGTACACAGGCTAATGTACTGGCATATAGATATAAGCCAGTACATTAAAGTTTAAAAAAATAAATAAAGTAATGTGAAAAAAACACACACACACACACACTTTAAAACAAACATTAAAATAAGTCTCAATATATAAAATATACACATATTCGGTATCGTCATTCATGTTTACGCTGTTCTAAAATAAAAAACTGCTTTCTTTCACTTATTAGGGTATGTGCACACAGCTTATTTTCGGCCGTTTTTCGAAAAATCGGAAACAGAACGCCTCCAAACATCTGCCCATTGATTTCAATGGGAAATACGGCGTTCTGTTCCAACGTGGCGTTTTTTTACGCGGCCGTTTTTAAACAAAAAAAAAAAACGCCTGCGAAAAAGAAGTGCATGTCACTTCTTGAGTCGTTTTGGGAGCTGTTTTTGACTTAATAGAAAAACAGCTCAAAAAACGCCATGAAAAACGCGAGTTGCTAAAAAAAAAAGGCTGAAAATCAGGAGCGGTTTTCCCTTGAAAACAGCTCCGTATTTTCAGACGTCTTTTGCTAAGCGTGTGAACATAGCCTTAGGCCCCATATGCACAGCTGTCATTTTCGGGTCGGCCGGCGGCGAAGTGTCACCCGCGAGCCGCCCGCAAATCGCGGGCCGTGCACATGGCCGCGTTTATTATTTCCTATGAGCCTAGACCACGGCCGTAATAAGACATACCCGTTATTTCTGCGGTCCAGGCTCCTGGGCCATGCACGGACCGTGGAAACCACGGTCGTGAACATGGCTCCATAGGAATGAATTGGCCCGCAATTCTCCCGTGGATTTTCGGGGGAATTGTGGCCGCAAAAGCACGTTCGTGTGCATGGGACCTTAATGCATGAGGTATTATGAATTTTGAACCTCCATGTGCCTCACATTAATAGTTATTAACCCCATCATGTACCTCACACGTTAACCCAATGTTGTCCATTATGACTGAGGAACATGATGGGTTTAATTACTATTAATGTGAGGCACGTGGAGGTTCAAAATTCATCACACCACGCGCCTCACATCAGAAAACGGAAGAACTTTTTTTTATTATTGTTGGCAACAGTATAGTTTTGGTCTCGAGTATCGCAATATCCCTAATTCACATGACCGTGTTTGGGCCGTGATATACGGAACGCATTTCCCGGACTGAACACCGTTCAGGGAGCTGGGCACGTAGCAACATAGTTATGTATGACGCTAGGTGTCCCTGCCTCCCCGCGGGAGGGTCAGTATTCCAGAGGGGTGGCAGGAACACCTAGCGTCCTACTGAATTGTGTTCGGTCTGGGAAATGCGGCCGACATGCGGTCCGTATATCACGGACCGAACACTGGTTGTATAAATAAGGCCTTAGCGATAGGGCCCCTAGCGATCAGACGCTTATAGGTGATAATAGTGCATTCTGGGAATACCACTTTAATGATATTGCTCTCTATTCCTACACCTGAGAGAGTGTTTTTTTTGTGGGGTAACTATATTCTTTGGTACCCCTTCCTCCATTGCTGCCATGCGCCTGTGTACACAAAAAAGGGGATGTTGTGTCTACATTAAGAATCCTGTTCTGGCTGCCAGAATGGTTGTTCCAAGTGCTGCTACAGGTAGTTGACGCTCTAGGAAATGTGCCCATGCTGTTGGAACATGTAGTTGACCAAGTCAGAACCCTATTCTGGATGCCTGAATGGATGTTCTTTGTGCTGAATCCAGCAAAAACTCTGTCCCAGATGTAGGAATAGACTGCAAACCCTTGAAAACCCTGTTCTGTTGCTGGCTATGATAGAAAGGCGTCAGAACACACAGTGCATCGCAGCTTGCTGTGTTGGGGCTGTGTAGCTGCAGACCAGTCAGAGTTCCCATGCTGACCCCTGTCCACTGCTGAATGTGCCTTCAATGGGCCCGGGAACATCAGAAAGGGACCATGGAACAATGGAAGAAGTTCGCCTGGTCTAATAATCATGTTTTTATTTATATCATGTGGACAGGCGACTGTGTGTGGGCCGCTTACCTAGTGAAGAGATGGCATCAGGATGCACTGTGGGAATAAGGCTTGACTGCAGAATCAGTGTGATGCTCTGAGCAATGTTCTGCTGGTAAACCTTGGGTTCTGGCATTCATGTTAATGTTACTTTGATACATGTACCACCTATGTTAACCTTGTTGAAGACCAAGTACACCCCTTCAAGGCGATGGCATATCCTAATGGCAATGAATTCTTTAGCAGGCTAATGCACCCTGTCACACTGCAAAAATTGTTCAGGAATGGTTTGAGGAACGTGACAAAGCGCTGACTTAGCCTACAAATTCCCCAAATCTCAATCCATTCGTTCATCTGTGGGATGTGCTGGAAAAGCAAGTACAATCCATGGAGGCCCCACCTCACAACTGGAACTTAAATGGACAATAACTTTTCAAACAATTTATGCTAATCTAATAGAACACCGGACATAGATCAGCTTTGTAATTTACTTACTGTTAAAATGTAGTCGTTTTTATTCGTGTAAATTCTGTGTGACGTTACTGCCACTAGGAGTCTTCTTTCCTGTAATCTGCTGTTCACAAAATCTGTCTCTAGTTACAGAGCAGAAGAGACAGACTGTGTTTCTTCACAGCCTGCCAATTGAAGTCTATGGAGAGGATAGGGGGAGCAGGAGGAGGGAGCAGAGTGAGAGATGCTGCCCATAGAAGTCTATTTAGGGGAGAGCAGTGTGAGAGACCACACACAGATATTCTGCAGCTACTCATAGTATGATTAATCTCTCACCCATGTGCTGGATCCTCCGCTACAATGCTCATTACTGCTGTATAATCTCCTAGCTGTTGCAGCTTCTATGTATGTGATAGAGATAGAGGAGCTTGCCCTGGGAAATGGGTCCCACGGTCACACAGACGGTGTGTTACTCCATTAACTGTGTGTCTGTTTATGCAAACTTATTGGAGTGCACATTGTAAGATTTTGTTCGTCTTTTGGGAACTGTTGGAGAAGCATTTAAGCAGCCATTCTGGTGGCTTTAACTGCCCTGTAGTTAGCCATAGTGAAAGGCTCTTTTGCTAGCTGATGTTCCTGCCATTTGGTAACCGCTATGGCTCAAGGTGGCTTTACGTTTACCAGCAGGTCCTATATGGGGCCTACGGGCTTTACAACTTTTCCATTAGAAGTTAGGAAACCTCTGTGCTCCCACAAAAAACCAAAGTCATACAGAACTCCGTAAGCTTAACATAAGTCTGTGGGGGGCGGAGGGAATTTATCAAGACTGATACGCCAGTCCTAATAGAAAGTAAGTTGGTGTAAGATGCGACACCTTTAAGAGGCGAACGCCTTTAATAAATGTATTGCATCTTTAGGCCGGAAGTACACCACAATTGTGGCGCAACGACTGCGGATGTGTGCCATCTATTCCCCCCTACTCATTGGCCATAAGACGAAACAATAGGCACACCCACCTCACTGCTCCTCTTCTCCCCTCCGGGTCCCTCCCAGCATTTCATCAGTGCTGCGTCGCATGCAACGTCGTCATTAGTACGTTGCATGAGCCGCAACATGCTGAGGGAGCCTGAAAGTACCCGGAGGCAAGATGATGAACGGTGATATAAGCATTCATATTTTTTATTTTATTATTTAATTGTCTGATGGGGGAGAAGGTTAGTCTGATGCATGGGCAAGGTACGAAGCCCAGAACAGTCCTCTACCTTGCTATGGCCCACAGAGTGAAATCTATGCAAACTAGGATCTGATGTAGATTTTCTCTTTAATTTACGCCAGCTTTCTAACGTAAACATGAATAAATTCTTAGGGCTGCTGTGACCCCGCCCCTTTCCCACAAGTGCAGAGTTGTTGGGTCTCCTACCTGGCCTACCGGCGGCCCAGTCCTTCTGCTCTGCCTGGATGCTGGGGTCTGTAATGCCTCTCTTCACAGCTGTGTTTCCCTTAGGGCGCATGCTCGCTCCCTGGCTGCCTCTGAAAGGGCCAGTGAACTCAATCCCTGTTGTTCCAGGACTATTTAAGGCACCTCCTCTGAACACCTGGTGCCTGAGCTACTTTGGAGCAAACTAGTTGTGTCCTGTTATGGTTTCTGTTTGCATCCTGATACTAGTCTGCACCTCGCTACCTGCTATCGGTTGTATCCAGCTATCCGCTACTGGCCTGTATCCAGCTATCCGCTGCTGGTCTGCATTCTGCCACCTGCTGCCAGTCCGTGTTCTGCTTACTACCGGTTATGAACTGTGACTTATGATCCACACCTGTCTGCCAAGATATCATCTGCCAGTACCTCTACTCTCGGTGTACTACACTGTTGTATCCTTGTCCACTGGGCCAGCCACTACTCGCACTGTGACCACCTTAAGAGGAATCGCTCTGCTAGTCTCCCCGCAGCGAAGTCAAGATCCCTGTGCGGGTCAAAGGGTGAAAACCGGGGAGGCTACCTAGATAACGCCCTAAGTCAAATCGGTGGAGTAGCACAGTCATACCTCCCAACCATCCCGGATCCGGCGGGACAGTCCCGGTTTCTCACCGCTGTCCCAGGCGGTCTGTAAAATGTCCCGCTGGGCGCTGCATCAAAACAGCTGATCGCTGCTGACGGCAGCAGCGATCAGAAGAAGGCAGGAGTCTTGCGGCGGTGTTTTCACTAGGATCGATGCCGGCACGGGACTCCTGCCTTCTTCTGACGGTGAGTGACGTCAGAGCGGAGAGTGGCAGCAGAAGGGCCGGCTACCTCTACCGCTCTCTGCTGTGGCGGCAATGTGGCACAAAGTATAAGGGGGTTGTGTTGTGCTATCTACAGGGGGGCTGTGTGTGGAGCTATCTACAGGGGGGCTGTGTGTGGAGCTATCTACAGGGGGGCTGTGTGTGGAGCTATCTACAGGAGGGCTGTGTGTGGAGCTATCTACAGGGGGCTGTGTGTGATGCTATCTACAGGGGGCTGTGTGTGGAGCTATCTACAGGGGGCTGTGTGTGGAGCGATCTACAGGGGGGCTGTGTGTGATGCTATCTACAGGGGGCTGTGTGTGGCGCTATGTACAGGGGGGCTGTGTGTGGAGCTATCTACAGGGGGGCTGTGTGTGGAGCTATCTACAGGGGGGCTGTGTGTGGCGCTATCTACAGGGGGGCTGTATCTGGAGCTATCTACAGGGGGGCTGTATCTGGAGCTATCTACAGGGGGGCTGTATCTGGAGCTATCTACAGGGGGGCTGTATCTGGTGCTATGTACAGGGGGCTATGTGTGACGCTATGTACAGAAGGGCTGTGTGTGGCGCTATGTACAGGGGGCTGTATCTGGCGCTATGTGCAGGGGGCTGTATCTGGCGCTATCTACAGGGGGGCTATATCTGGTGCTAGGTATAGGGGGCTGTGTGTGGCGCTATGTACAGGGGGCTGTATCTGGCGCTATGAACAGCGGGGCTGTATCTGGCGCTATGAACAGCGGGGCTGTATCTGGAGCTATCTACAGGGGGCTGTGTCTGGCGCTATGTACAGGGGGCTGTAGGACTGACAGTCCGAACGGCCCCATTCACTAACATAGGTCCGTGCGACGCGCTTGATAATCACGCGCGTATCACGGACGTATAACACGTTCATGTGAATATGGCCTAGGAACGACTTCACGTTTCTTATCACACTAGCAGCTGTCCTCCTCCCATCTCTTATCACGCTTGTAGCTGGAGCACTTTCCTTCTCAGCAGTTGAAGGGAACTTACTATAAGGTTATTTGTAACTATAAAACAAAGTTAGATGTAGAAGTGCGTTGTTTTAAATTATAAACAGTGATTTTTAAAATATCCACTCCTCAGACAAGTCTCGTGCACTTAACTTCAGTGTATTAGGGCTACATTAGAATGTGCTAAACTGTTTAATCCTTTCAACTGTATGCCATGGAGTGCGGGGTGAAGTTTGGAGCAGGCTTACGCGCTGAAACCGCTCCATACGCTGCAGGTGTTTCACAGCTGACATGTTGCTCTAACGGCCAGGAAGAGAGAGCGCTCTGTTCCTGGTCATTTAACTAGTTAATGCGGTCAATAGGGACTGCGGCAATTAAACAGTTAGAAGGAGAGGATGGCCCCCTCTGACAGCCCATTGGCCCCCTGTGACATGAGTTGCTGATGAAGGCCCCAGTCTGCCTCTGCTAAGCCATGCCTCCAGCAGGGCTTAGCAGAAGCCTGTAAAAATGACAATATATTGCAGTACATTTGTATTGCAGTGTATTGTACCAGCGATCTAACGATCGCTGCTTCAAATCCCCTAGGGGGGACTAATAAAAAGTGTTAAAAAAAAAAAAGTGCAATACATTTTTCAGGAGTGTAAAAAAAATATTGAAAGTTAAAAAAAAAAATTTCCCCAAGCACATGTAAAAAATAAACAAAATTGGTATCACCACACCTGTAAAAGTCCGAACTATTAAACCAAACCATTATTTAACTCGCACAGTGAACAGCGTAACATTTTTTTTTTTGTTCAAAGACCAGAATTGTTGTTTTTTTGTTACCCTAGCGCTAATTTTTTTTCTAAAAAGTGATCAAAAAAATTGTGTGACCAAAAAATGGTACCAATGAATACTACAGCTTGTCCAACAAAAAATAACACACCGCTTAGTTGACGAAAAAATTAAAAAAGACAGCTCTCAACAACAAATCATTTTTCTTTTTAAAAGTAGTAAATGATAAAAACCTATATAAAGTTGGTATCACTGTAATCGTATTGAGCCGCAGAATAGAGTTAAGTTGACGTTTTTACTGCACGGTGAAAGCCTTAAAAGCAAATCCCAAAAACTATGGAGGATTTGAGTTTTTTTCCAATTCCACCCTACAAAGATTTTTTTAGGATTACCAGTACATTATATGGTACTTTACATGGTGCCAATAGAAACTACAATCCCCCCCCCCTGCAAAAAATAATCCCTCCCACTACCCTATTGACGGAAAAATTACAAAATGTCTGGGTCTTTAAAGGGTTAATGATGTTAGTTTATGCACAAAATCACAAAATAACTGAGATGATTATGGTATATGTTCTGATACATTGGTCTTTGTACAATGTTTTAGATATTAACAATCATTTTACTCCAAGCTGCTTTCTCATTTGGCTCATTCTTCTCTTTAGACCAGGATCACACTCACAGTTTTGATGTCGTTTTTGGCTCTGTTTTTTCAGTCAAACACAGGAGTGGACACAAAGGAAAGGCAATGCATCAGTCTTTTCTTTATACAGTTCATTCCTTTTGGTTCCACATCTGGCTTCGGCTCAAGAAACTAAGACCAAAAACTGCATCAAAACTACATGTGTGATCTTGGCCTTATAGAAACAAGCCCAGTGGACCAGTTCAAATGTTTTGTTCTGTGGAACACCCAAATCCAATCCCCCAGTCAGCTTACACTATTCTGATAGGTTGATAACCCATATGTCATATCATTTTTTCATTTCTTCCTGTGGGGTGGGAGTAGCCTTCAGACGTCCTCTACTTTGATCTTGTGACTAGTCAAATCCTTGTTTTCCATGACTTGCCCATAGACCTGCTATAATGAAGATGACTCGTACCCTTCTCTCCCCCTTTTTTTCCACGGCACTATTCTATGGCTATTGGCTGTTAGAGAATGTTCCATGCTACCACACTAGGTATCTCCATTTTTGATCCCTACAAATTTCCCAAAAGAGCCGAATGATAAACAGCAAAGAGAGAATCCCCCCCAAAAAGTTGCCTTATTCTATTCTACGCTTTCAATATGATTCTTTATGTAGGAATAGAGACAAGCCTGCTGCAGCTGCAGGACACGTCCTTCAGTGTAAAATGTGTAACATGATATCATTTCACTTTTGTCCTTTTACTATTCAGGCTGTTAGTTAAAGAGGCTCTGTCACCAGATTTTGCAACCCCTATCTGCTATTGCAGCAGATAGGCGCTGCAATGTAGATTACAGTAACGGTTTTATTTTTAAAAAACGAGCGTTTTTGGCCAAGTTATCACCATTTTTGTATTTATGCAAATGAGGCTTGCAAAAGTCCAAATGGCGTGTTTAAAGTAAAAGTCCAACTGGGCGTGTATTATGTGCGTACATCGGGGCGTTTTTACTACTTTTACTAGCTGGGTGTTCTGACGAGAAGTATCATCCACTTCTCTTCAGAACGCCCAGCTTCTGGCAGTGCAGACACAGCGTGTTCTCGAGAGATCACGCTGTGTCGTCACTCACAGGTCCTGCATCGTGTCGGACGAGCGAGGACACATCGGCACCAGAGGCTACAGTTGATTCTGCAGCAGCATCGGCGTTTTCAGGTAAGTCGATGTAGCTACTTACCTGCAAACGCTGATGCTGCTGCGGAATCAAATGTAGCCTCTGGTGCCGATGTGGCCGACACGATGCAGGACCTGGGGCAGGAAGTGAGTGACGTCACAGCGTGATCTCTTGAGAACACGCTGTGTGTCTGCACTGCCAGAAGCTGGGCGTTCTGAAGAGAAGTGGATGATACTTCTCGTCAGAACACCCAGCTAGTAAAAGTAGTAAAAACGCCCCGATGTACGCACATAATACACGCCCAGTTGGACTTTTACTTTAAACACGCCCACTTGGACTTTTGCAAGCCTCATTTGCATAAATACAAAAATGGTCATAACTTGGCCAAAAATGCTCGTTTTTTAAAAATAAAAACGTTACTGTAATCTACATTGCAGCGCCTATCTGCTGCAATAGCAGATAGGGGTTGCAAAATCTGGTGACAGAGCCTCTTTAACCCCTTAACGACCAAGGACGAAAATGAACGTCATGGTCGGCTGCTAGTTCCCGCACCATGACGTTCATTTTCGTCCGCATTTCAAACTGTCACTCTGTGTAAACACAGAGTGACAGACCCGCGCTGACAGTTGTCCCCGACAGCTGAGACATCAGTCTTGCCGGACAGCGGACCATTGCCGCTGATTTCGGCAGTTAACCCCTTAAGTGCGGCGACGGATTGCCGTCGCCGCATTTAAGTGGTTTGAAGCACATCAGCAGCCCCCACGAAGTGATCGTGGGGGCTACCGATGCTTGTCACGGCAATCGGAGGTCAGATAATGACCTCCGGGTTGCCATGCACGGAAGCCTCGGAGGAACAGCCTCCGGCCGTTCCTCCTCTGCTTCCTGTCAGTGTGACAGTCACGTCACAATGACAGTTAGAGTACATTACACTACGTGTGTAGTGTAATGTACTCTAGCAGCGATCAAAGCTGCAAGACTAAGTGTCCCCTAGTGGGACAAGTTAAAAAAGTAATAAAAATGTTTTAAAAAAAGTGTAAAAATAAAAGTTATAAGTGACATAAACACTAAATGCTTTTTTTCCTATAATAAGACTTTTCATTATAGAAAAAAAATGAACACGTTAAAAAAGTACACATATCTGGTATCACCGCGTTCGTAACGACCCCAACTATAAAACTATAATGTTATTTTTCCCGCACGATGAACACCCCAAAAAAAATCAATAAAAAACTACGACAGAATCGCAATTTTTTGGGTCACCACCGCTCCCTAAATAAAGAATAAAAAGTGATCAAAAAGTCGCATGTACCCGAAAATAGTACCAATAAAAACTTCTATCCGTCCCGCAAAAAACAAGCCCTTACACAGCTTTTTTGACTAAAAAATTACGGCTCTCAGAATATGGTGACACAGAATTTTTTTTTTTTATAAATAAGTCATTTTATTGCGCAAACGCTAAAAAAAAGGACCAAACCTATATACATATGGTATCGCCGTAATCGTACCAACCCGCAGAATAAAGTAAAAATTTCATTTATAGCGTACGGTGAGCGCCGCAAAAAAAAAAAACTAAAAAACGGTGTCAGAATTCCTGTTTTTTGCTCAGGATTGCAAAAAAATTGAATAAAAAGTGATCAAAAAAAATCGCATGTACCCCAAAATGGTACCAATGAAAACTACAGATTGTCCCGCAACAAATAAGCCTTCACACCACTCTATTGATGGAAAAATAAAAAAGTTATGGCTCTTGGAAAGCGGGGAGTGAAAATCTAAAATATGAAAGCAAAAAATGGATCAGTCCTGAAAGGGTTAATTCATTTCTAATGAAAAAACGTATGACCACATGTTGGGTATTTCCGTACTCGGGAGAAATTGCTTTATAAAAAAATGGTTGTTTTTTTCCTCCTTTATCCCTTGTGAAAATGAGAAAATGCAACATTTTAGTGGAAAAAATGTTGATATTAATTTTCGCGCCCTAATTCTAATAAACTCTGCAAAAGACCCGTGGGGTGTAAATGCTCACTATACCCCTAGAAAAATTCCTTGAAGGTTTTTCCAAAATGGGGTCACTTTTGGTGGGTTTCCACTGTTTTGGTCCCTCCAGTGCATTGCAAATGCGACATGGCACCGAAAACCATTCCAGCAAAATCATAAATCCAAATGGCGCTCCTTCCCTTCTGAGCCCTGCTGTGGGTCCAAACAGCAGTTTATTACCACATATGGGGTATTGTCGTAATCGGGAGACATTGCTTTACAAATGTTGGGGTGCATTTTCTTCGTTATTCCTTGTAAATAATAAAAATGTCTATGTTGTTTCAGAAAAAAAGTACATTTTAATTCTTACAGACTAATTTCAATATATTTAGCGAAAAACCTGTGTGGTCAAAATGCTAACTATACCCCTAGATAAATACCTTAAGGGGTCTAGTTTTCGAAATGGGGTCGTTTATGGGGAGTTTCTATCATTCTGGCAGCTCAAAGCTTCTCCAAATGTACATTGGGGCCTAAAACATTTTCAAGCAAAATATGAGTCCTGAAAGCCTGCCGTGTGTCCAAAAAACGCATTAGGGCCACAATGTGAGTATTTTTGAAAACAGGAGAAAGAGGGTGATAGATTTTGGGGTGTGTTTTTTCATTTTCATGGTCGCTTTACAAAGAAATCGGTCTTCAAACAAATACTTTTATGAAAAAAGTGAAATTATTATTTTTTTCACCTGATATGCATTAAATTTAGCAAAGAACTGTGGGGTCAAAATAATTACTATACCCCTAAATAAATACCTTATGGGGTCTAGTTTTCTAAATGGGGTCGTTTATGGGGAGTTTCTATCGTTCTGGCAGCTCAAAGCCTCTCCAAATGTACAGTGGGGCCTAAAACATTTTCAAGCAAAATATGAGTCCTGAAAGCCTCCGGGTGCTCCCTTCCTTTTTGGTCCTGCCGTGTGTCCAGGCAGCGCATTAGGGCCACAATGTTGGTATTTTTGAAAACAGGAGAAACAGGGTGATAGATTTTGTGGTGTGTTTCTTCATTCTCATGGTCGCTTTACAAAGAAATTGGTCTTCAAACTGATACTTTTATGAAAAAAAGTGAAATTTTTTTTTTTTCACCTGCTATGTATTAAATTTAGCAAAAAACTGTGGGGTCAAAATACTTACTATACCCTTAGGTAAATACCTTAAGGGGTCTAGTTTTCTAAATGGGGTCATTTGTGGGGGTTTCCACCATTCTGACACCTATGAGCCTCTGAAAACCTAGCTTGGTGCAGGAAAACAAAATGTACTTCAAAATTTATAAAATTATTATTCAATTTGTAAGTCCTCTAAATTGCTGAAAATTTATTTTATTTTTTCAAAAGTGCTGCCAAAATGGAGTAAAGAGATAGAAATATATATTTAATTAAAAAAATTGTGCTGTATGTATGTACATATGTGACATATTGCAGTTAAAAATAGGGGAAAATGGTAATTTTTACAAAATTTCTTCAATTTTTCTATTTTTTAATTAATTTCCGCAAATCGTATCAGTCTACTTTTACCACTAAAATAAAGTACAACATGTGACGAAAAAACAATGTCAGAATTACTTGGATATTCAAAACTTTCACAGAGTTATTCTCTGATAAAGTCAGACATACCAGATTTGACAAATCTGGCTTGGTCATTAAGGTACAAACATGCCCGGTCATTAAGGGGTTAAGACAAGATAAACTCAGAAAATAGAGACACTTGTGTCTGAGGACGATAGGATCCTCTTATCACTTCACTGAAGCCACTATGCGTTCTAAGATGGAGGTGCATCTTGAGGCAGTACAGTCACTCAGCCTTAAAGAAGTTGTCCCAAGATTAAATATTATCCCCCCCAACCACAGGATAGGTGATAACATGCTGATAGGTGGGGGTCTGACCGCTGGCACCCCCACTGATCACGAAAATAGGGGTCCAGCTCCTCTGAACGAAAAAAGCGCCAGGTCGGGTATGCACACCTCCACTCCATTCAATGTCTTTGGGGCTACCGGAGATAGCCAGTACAGCGCTCGGCTATCTGCAGCAGTGCCATAGGGAATGAATAGAGCAGCAGCAAAAAACTTGATGACTGCATCCATTGGCCAAAAAGTTTTCAGTGTTTATTACCACATCCCAAAATACAGCAGGGGGGTGTGTTAATAAACACTGAAAACATTTTTGCCAATGGATTCTGTCATCAAGTTTTTGCAGTATGTGGAGTTCTGAAACAGGATTTTTGGACATTTCAGTTTTGCATCCAATTCAAATTTAGGAACTTTTTCTCGGGATACCTGTGGGCACTTTGTATGCTATCTGAATAGAGCAGCAGGGCACATGCTCGACCTGCCACTGCAGTTATTTGGAGGAGTGGGACTCATGTTCTCATGATCGGCGGGGGTCCCAGCAGTCGGACCCCCACCAATCAGCATGTTATTACCTATCCTATGCTTAGTTGATAACATTTAATCTTGGGACAACCCCTTTAAAGGATCTCTTTCACCCTGATGTGGTGGTTTCTACACCAACATCCTCGTTGACTCCGACATACATATCAAAAGATATTAGTAACAGATAATTACTGTTTCCGGTTCTTGGGAATTGTACTCATAGCATCAACTAGAGGGATTGGGACTAGAAGAGGGAGAGCGAATGAGAAAAAGTTTTCCACCTTATTAATGGGCCCACTTTGGTCTCCTGTCCTCGGTTCCCATCCTGGTTACGCTCCATCCATTTTAGGTTCACATGTTTCATTACCAAAATTGTTGTGGATAAAACAGTTGGTTCAATTTTATATTATTATGTATTGCATAAAGAGAACCTTTCACCTGCCCATACATGTGCAGCTGAGTGCATCATGTAATGGGGAGGGCTGCACAAACTCTGGGGTACTTTACTTTTTTTTCTACCCTTGTCCGTTATTTAGATATCTGTGCCGTTATATTTGGCACCCGATAGTTAAATAACCCCATGAACTGTCAATGGGGCGTGTTTATGCAAGGGGGCGTGTTTAGGCAAGGGCTCGGTGCTTTGCGCGCACGCTCTCACTCTTCAGCTCTCTGGAGACAAGGACAAGACTGTGTGAAATCACACAGTCTTGTCCTTGTTTCCAGAGAGCTGAAGAGTGAGTGCACGCTCTCCTCTCTCCAGCTCTTGCTGTGGCACTGTCCATAGCTAATTGGACAGTGTCACAGTGATGTTACACGCCCCCTTGCCTAAACACGCCCCATTGACAATTCAGGGGGCTATTTGAATATGGGGTGCCAAAATGAAACGACACCGATATCTAAATAACGAAAAAATGTACTATTGTAACTGACAGTACTTACCCGCCTGGTTCCGGAGCGCATCGGAGGTCCTGACGTCACAGCGCTGTGCGCAGCGCATTACGTCACAACGCTATGTGCCATGCACAACATCCCGACCCTGGATAGAGTCAGGACAGGACCTCCGCTGCGGCTGAAGAGTAGGGTAAGTTTAACATTACTGTCTTGATGAAGCTATATCTAATACAATCGTGTGATACTGTCTGCTGAACCACTGTATCTAATCCCATCCATAATTTATAAGGTCGTAGTGTTGTCTCCTATACACACACACACACACACACACACACACACACACACACATTTTCTTGGGGGGGGGGACACATATGTATTGGGGCTGTTTCCCCTAACATTTTAAGACCTTGGTGACGCCCTTGGCTGCTAGTGCTTCATTGTTGGGTCACTTAGGAGACCCAGCGATGCAACTGAAAGCTGCGGGCTGTCGGCCATGAGAAGTTTTCCGGGGGGGCCCAGTAAGAACTTTTGTATCTGGGCCCATGAGCCTTTAGCTACGCCCCTGGTAACTTGTATTTCATATGCCAGTCATAGCTATCTGCTCCGCTGGAGTAATATGTGACAGATTTATTAAGAGTCCATAAATCTGTTGCGTCTTTCCACTGGCCGTGTGGCGCAAGAACCGCAAACATCCATCTCCACCCCATCGGACATAAAATGTAAAAAAAAAAGTATACTCAACGCTCATTTTCTCTCCTCTGGGTCTCCTCAGGCTCCCTCAGCGTGTGGTGGCTCATAAAAGGTCCTGACGCCGAGCAGCATCAGGGTCTTATATGCAACGCAGCACTCAACGTCATAGTGCTGCGACAGAATACAATGCCCTGAAGCTGCCTCACACTGCTGCAAAATACTGACCAAAATACCCTGTTTCTTTAACCCTTTCATAACCAAGGGTTATTGATGCCCCTGTGTCCAGGTCAAATTTTCCATTTCTAATATGCACTTATTTAACCCCTTGGAGACACAGCCAGTTTTGGCCTTGTGGACACAGACTTTCTTGTGACATATTGTACTTTTATGTTGGTAAAAAAATGTGATCAATAAATTCAGTATTTATTTGTAAAAAAACACAAATTTAGAGAAAATTTTGAAAAATTTACTGTATATACTTGTAAGACAGATAGTAATACCTCACAAAATAGTTACTATCTTACATGTCACATATGTCTGCTTTAAGTTTGCATGGTTTTTTTTAACGTCGGGGCATCTTCTGGGCATACAGGACACACGACCAATATGGGTAAGTTACTTGACCTATATCTATTTACATACTTACCTCTGGGAGACTATTTTGTTTTGGTTTGAAGTGCTCCCTCCACATGACAGTGCTTATACATGTCTATATTATGTTACTTTAACATGACTTGTTGACTAGCACCTCCTCTTCTATAGACTTATTTTGTATGCGTGTTTCCCCTTTTTGGAAATAGTTTTGCTTGATATATTGTCCCTGTTTAGACACTTTACACCCATTTTTCGTGTGACATTTCACAATTTTAGCTACTTTAGATATGGCGAATTAGCCTTCTGCACATGAGATTTTGTTGCTACTTTATGTCAAATTGTTCTGTATGTAGCCCATATACAGTTATTGATTAGAATTCCCTATGTACAATTTTATATAGTGATATCTACACACATGCGTTATTTACATTAATTATGCGGATTGTTAGTCCTCCTAATCTATTTATTATCCATTAAGTGTCACATTGAAGTCCTGTTTGGACAGCACGAGTGCAATGCATTTCTTTTAATCTAATATTGCACGTTTAACTCATTGTATACTGTTTTGGCAACTCTGTATTCTAATTTGCACTTTATTGGCACTACTTTTTTATAATATTGGTTCTATATATATGTGGTCATGACATGAATTTGTTCACTTGAAAAAGGCTCCTGCGTTGAGCTGAAACGTTGTGTGTTCTATGGACCAATAAAGCACCTTTTTCTACTTTGCTTATACCTTGGAGTGCTGCCTCATTTTTGGAATATATATATATATATATATATATATATATATATATATATATATGATCCAAAAATACATATACACTGTTGCAGCTCTGTAACAATAAGGCTACATTCACACGACCGTTAAAAACGGCTGAGCGATGGTCGTTTTTTCAAAACGTTGAGGATCTATGGGTGTATTCACATGGCCGTTTTTTTTAATGGCCCATGAATATTGGTCCAGTTTTCAGGAATCAATCCTTGTGATGACCGGTAAAAACTGATCCTGGCCGAGGACTCCCTGGACATAATGATAATTTGAGTGCTGAGCCCGGGGAAGCCCTTGACGTCACTGTCGATATATGGACAGCTAGAGCGTTGGCAACCTCTGGCTGGGGATTCCGCTCCAAGAGGAGCCCTTGTCGTCACTGTCCATAGATGACGTAACTGTTCATATATGGAAGTGATGTCAGGGGCTCCTCCTGGAGCGGACTCCCTGGCCAGAGCATCAGCAAAGCTCTGGCCGATGACTACGCTCCTAGAGGGATACCCTGATGTCACTGTCCATATATGGACAGAGACATCGGGCTCGCTCTAGGAGCAGAATCCCCGGTCATAGCGTCGGCAACGCTCTGGCCAGGGATTCCAAATTCCGCTCCTAAAGGGAGCCACGGTGGCCCTATCTACAGGAGGTGGTGGTGCTATCTACAGGAGGTGGTGGTGCTATCTACAGGAGGTGGTGGTGCTATCTACAGGAGGTGGTGGTGCTATCTACAGGAGGTGGTGGTGCTATCTACAGGGGGTGGTGGTGCTATCTACAGGGGGTGGTGGTGCTATCTACAGGGGGTGGTGGTGCTATCTACAGGCGGTGCTGCTATCTACAGGCGGTGGTGCTATCTACAGGGGGTGGCCCTATCTAGGGGGTGTGGCACTACAGGAGACACTGGCACTATCTACATGAGCACTGTGTGTGGCACTACATGGGCACTGAGGCACTATCTATGTGGGCACTAAGGCACTTTATGTTGAGTATCTATGTCACTTTATATGTGGGCACTGTGAGACTATCTACAGTGGGCACTATGGTACTATGTGGGCACTCGCACGATCTATGTGAGCACTATGGCATTATGTCACATCACAGTAATGTTTCGGGCTTCCCCAGAGCCAGAGTCCGGGGCAGAGTTCTAGTATAGGATCTGCTCCGGGACTCTGTGGAATCCCCTGACATCGCTGTCCATATATGGACATTGATGTCAGGGGCTTCCCCAGAGCCAGAGACTCGGGCAGAGAGCTAGTATAGGCTCTGCTCCGGGAATCTGTGGAATCCCCTGACATCACTGTCCATATATGGACAGTGATGTCAGGGGCTTCCCCAGAGCTGGAGTCCTGGGCAGAGTGCTAGTATAGGCTCTGCTCCGGGACTCTGGGGAAGCCTCTGTCAGCACTGTCCATACATGGACAGCGATAACAGGGGCTGCCTCAGAGCTGGAGTCCCGGGCAGAGCGCTAGTATATGATAAATACTGAAAGACCCCAGTAGCTGGCAGGTCAAAAACTGCAATAGAAAAAACTAATGTGCCTGAGGCACAAGGAAACCCTTTTCCCAGCTACCAACAATTATATTAATATTTAACTTTTAATGTTGTATTTCTAAAAGGTCCAGGAGGGACAAGAAGAGCACAATAAGTTAAAATTTGCTAAAGACCATTGGCAGACACTCTATAAGATTACTGCCATACGAGGCAGAAAACAGTGTTTTCTGCCTCGTATGGCAGTAATCTTATAGAGTGTCTGCCAATGGTCTTTAGCAAATTTTAACTTATTGTGCTCTTCTTGTCCCTCCTGGACCTTTTAGAAATACAACATTAAAAGTTAAATATTAATATAATTGTTGGTAGCTGGGAAAAGGGTTTCCTTGTGCCTCAGGCACATTAGTTTTTTCTAGAGCGCTAGTATAGGCTCTGCTCCGTGACTGGGAAAGGGGAAGTAAAAAATTTCTACACATAGGAGCTAATATTGTTTTGTTCTAGGAAATTATCTAAGCCTTTTTTAAAGCCATCTACTGTCCCTGCTGTGACCAGCTCCTGCGGTAGACTATTCCATAAATTCACCGTTCTCACAGTAAAGAAGGCTTGTCCCCTCTACAGGTTGAACCTTTTTTTTTCCAGACGGAGGGAGTGCCCCCTTGTTTTTTGAGGGGGTTTTACATGGAACAGGATTTCACCATATTTTTTGTATGTGACATTCATATATTTATATAAGTTAATCATGTCCCCCCTTAGTCGTCTTTTTTTCAAGGCTAAATAGGTTTAGTTATTTTAATATTTCCTCATAACTTAGATTCTCCATGCCCCTTATTAGCTTTGTTGCTCTTCTTTGTATTTTTTCTAACTCCAGGGCATCCTTTCTATGAACTGGAGCCCAGAACTGAACTGCATATTCTAGATGAGGCCTCACTAATTCTTTGTAAAGTGGTAATATTGCATCCCTGTCCCGTGAGTCCATGCCTCTTTTAATACACGACAATATCTTGCTGGCCCTTGAAGCAGCTGATTGACATTGCATGCTGTTATTTAGTGTATGATTTACAAGTACACCCAGATCCTTCTCAACAAGTGACTCCCCCAGTGTAGCTCCCCCTAGGTCTTATAATGCATGCAGGATGTTCGTACCCAGGTGCATAATTTTACATTCATCTACATTAAACTTTATTTGCCAAGTGGACGCCCAAACACTCAGTTTGTTTAAATCCGCTTGCAATTCCTGAACATCTTCCATAGTCTGAACTATATTACATAGCTTAGTGTCATCTGCAAAAATAGAAATAGTGCTATTAATCCCATCCTCTATATCATTAATAAATAAGTTGAATAATAGTGGTCCCAGCACTGAACCCTGGGGTAAACCACTTATAACCGGTGATCATTCAGAGTAGGAATCATTTACCACAACTTTCTGGATCCAATCCTCCTTGAGCCAATTCTCAATCCAATTACAAACTATACTTTCTAAGCCTATAATCCTTCATTTACCCATTAGACGTCTATGAGGGACAGTGTCAAATGCCTTTGCAAAGTCAGAAAACACTATATCCACAGTGGCTCCTCTGTCTAGGCTTCTGCTCACCTCTTCATAAAAACAAATCAGGGTGGTTTGACAGCTTCTGTCCTTAGTAAAACCGTGCTGACTGTCACTTATAATACTATTTATTGTCACACAATTCTGTATATAGTCCCTCAATAGCCCCTCAAACATTTTCTCCACAATGGATGTTAAGCTTACTGTTTTATAATTACCCGGGGAAGACCTAAAGCCCTTTTTGAAAATATGCACCACATTTGACATGCGCCAGTCCATTGGCACTATAAACAGTCACTAGAGAATATCTAAATATTATGAAGAGGGGGACAGAAATAATTGAACTAAGCTCCTTAAAGGCATGGTGTTGCCCGAAAAACATGTTTGTTTTTTTTTTATTAAACATTTAGTGTGTGGGTGATTAAACATTGTTCAAATTTTTTTTATTTTTTTCACGAGTCAGGAAATATTATAAATTATTTCTAATTTATAATACTACCCATTTTTGGTCACTAGATGGAGCTATTTCCCAAAATTGCAGCATTGCAACATTGGGTTAAAAGCTCTCGCTCTAGTGAGCTCTCAGCATCCCCCCCTCCTTTATCCTGGCTAGTGCCGGGATAAACGAGGGGTTTGAATGGTGTAACCTCCTACACTGTGTGTCGCCATTTTTTGAGCTAACACACAGCGTAGTAGGTTTACATACAGTAGTAAACACACACAAACACGAACATACATTGAAATCTCTTACCTGCTCCTGCCGCCGCGGCTCCCTCCGGCCCGTCCGCTCCGTTTGCTGCCGCTGGTCCAAGTGCACAAATCCGGAAGCCGCGACCGGAAGTAGTAATATTACTGTCCGGCCGCGACTTCCGGTCCACAGGAAAATGGCGCCGGACGGCGCCAATTTCGAATTGGACTGTGTGGGAGCGGCGCATGCGCAGTTCCCACACAGACGCCGTACACGGAAGTCAATGGGACGGGAGCCGTTCGCAGTCCCTATGGGACTGTGGCTGCCGTATTCCATGTCTGTATGTGTCGTTAATCGACACAGACAGAAATGGAACAAAAAATGGCAGCCCCCATAGGGAAGAAAAAGTGAAAAAATAGAAAAAAGTAACACACAAACACACAAATAAATAAAAACGTTTTTAATAAAACACTAACATAAAACTGACATGAAAAAAAAAATTTTGGTGACACTATTCCTTTAAGAACTCTAGGGTGTAACCCATCTGGTCTAGGGGCCTAGTGTACACATATTTTATTTAATTTAGCTTGCACCATATCTACTTTCATCCAATTCAGTATATCAACTGATATATTAACAGCACTGGCACCGGCTATATCAGCTGCTCTTTATTCTGTTGTATATACAGAGCTGAAGAACCCATTTAGTAACTCTGCCTTCTCTTGATCCCCTGTGACCAACTCCCCATTACCACTATCTAGGGGTCCTACATGTTCAGACCTTGGCTTTTTTGCATTTATATACTTGAAGAATTTTTGGGGATTTGTTTTACTATCCTTGGCCACATGCCTTTCATTTAGTATTTTTTCTGATTTTATTACCTTTTTACAGATTTTATTAAGCTTTTTATATTTTACAAAGGCTACAGCTGTACCCTCAGATTTGTATTTTTCAAATGCCCTTTTTTTGTCATGTATTGCCCTTTTTACAGAAGGTGTAAGTAATTTTAGCCATTTATACTTGTTACCTATAGGAATACATTTTGCACTATAATTACCCAAAGTAGATTTGAAAATCTCCCATTTATCATTTGTACCATTATTTCACATTCGTTCTTCCCAGTCTATATCCTGAATTGCAGCCCTCATCCTGGGGAAATTGGCCTTCTTAAGTGTTTGTGCCCTCCCAGCCTGTGTTTGTTTTTTATAGTATAGGCAAAATTTAACTATGTTGTGATCACTGTTACCGAGGTTTTCACGAACATTGACGTTCCCAACAAGCTCCGCATTATTAGAAATGACCAGATCCAACAGAGCTTCACCTCTAGTCGGGTCTTCCACAAACTGGCCCATAAAATTTTCCTGCAACAGGTTGAGGAAATGTCTCCCCTTTGCAGTTGAAGCCGAACCATGACACCAATTAATATCCCGGTAATTAAAATCTCCCATTATCACTACAGTACCAGCCTGTGTAGCCCGCTTCATCTGTTTATATAGCTGACATTCTATCTCCTCAGTTATATTGGGGGGTCTATAGATTACACCAAAACTATTTTTTTCAGTGTTTACCTCCCTTTGTAATTCCACCCACAAGGTTTCAACCTCCTCACAATCTTCACCCTCTAATGTCTCATTCACACTCCCCTTCATATCACTTCTCACATACAGACATACACCACCGCCTTTCCAATTTGACCTGTCTTTCCGAAGCAGTGTAAAACCCTGTAGATTTACAGCCCAGTCATGAGAAGAGTCTAGCCATGTTTCAGCAACACCAACTATATCTATATTTTCTTCCAGTACCAAGGCCTCCATCTCCCCCATTTTGCTTGCTAGACTTCTGGCATTTGTGAACATACACTTTAACTTGCCTTTAAATGTTTCACTTTCAGTATCCGTATCAATGTGATTATTTGACATTATTTGGGCATTTTTATTTTCACTTCTATTTTGTAATCAAAGGATCTCCTTATCATGTTGCCTAGTCCTCTCCCCACAGTCTGTTTCTTCCCCCACCAATATAGTCTGACCCCTCTCTAACCTAACTACCCCTTTATTTTCTACATTGACCTCACTGGACATATATATGTATACAGTGGCATAGCTATAGGGGTCGCAGCGGTCGCAATTGCGACCAGGCCCAGAAGCCAGGGGGCCCGCAGCTGCCCGCACCACATAAATGAAAATTTACTATAGTAACTGGGGCCTATGTAATAAACCACACCCTGTTACTATAGTAACTGACAGTACTTACCCCTCCTCTTCCTGGAGCGCATCGGAGATTCTGACGTCACGATGCTATGCGCTGCGCACAGCATCCCGACACTTGATGGAGTGGGGACCTGCGGCCGAAGAGGAGGTAAGTTTAATTTTAGTGTCTTGCTGATGGGTTGGGGTCAGACACCCAGGACCCCCGCTAATCAGCTGTTTTGAAGGGGTTGCAGCCGCTCGTACGAGTTCTACCTCCCCTTCATTCCAGTCACTTTCTCACACTGAATCGCCGACACGGACGTATCATCGATTCACAGTGTGATCAAGTGAGGGAAATGAAGGGGAAGCAGAACTCGTACGATCTCTGCACACCCTACAAGACCGCTGATTGGCGGGGCTCCCGGGAGTGGGACCCTGACCCATCAGCTATTGATAGCCTATACTGAAGATAGGCCATGAATGTTTAGGGACTGGACAACCTTTAAAGCCTACCGTGTGTTAGGCTTAGAAACAGGGCCCCAGCTTATACTGCATAAGAATACTGTCTGCTGGACCCTGTATCTAAGCCTACATTAGGATTAGATACAGGGTCCAACAAACAGTATCACACATGCACATGGGCCCTGTTCACATCACCGCTGCCCTTCCATTAAGGGGTTCCGTCTGGTTAACCCCTCAACGTAAAGGCAAACGGAAACCTTGGCTTCCGTTTGCATCACCATTGGTCTCAATGGTGATGGAAACTTTGCTAATGGTTTCCCTTTGTCACCGTTGTGAACGGGTTCCGTTGTTTTGGCAAAATCAATAGCGCAGTCGACAATGCAGAACAACGGAACCCTGCCACAACGGTGAGAAACGGAAATCTTTAGCAACGTTTCCGTCACCATTGAGATCAAGGGTGAGTGAAACTGAAGCTGAGGTTTCAGTTTGCCTTTCTGTTGAGGGGTTAACCTGACAGAACCCATCAACGGAAGGGCAGCGGTGATGTGAACAGGCCCTTACTAATGTGTTTTTTTTTGGTGTTTTTTTACAAGTTCGGTTGTTGGACTACGTCGGATTCGAGGACTACTTCGATGACGGCTGTTTTATTCTTAATAAAATGGTTAATGAGGGTTGTGTGGGGGTGTTTTATTTCAATACAGTGAAGGAAATAAGTATTTGATCCCTTGCTGATTTTGTAAGTTTGCCCACTGTCAAAGACATGAACAGTCCAGAATTTTTAGACTAGGTTAATTTTACCAGTGAGAGATAGATTATATTAAAAAAAACAACAGAAAATCACATTGTCAAAATTATATATATTTATTTGCATTGTGCACAGAGAAATAAGTATTTGATCCCCTACCAACCATTAAGAGTTCAGCCTCCTCCAGACCAGTTACACGCTCCAAATCAACTTGGTGCCTGCATTAAAGACAGCTGTCTTAAATGGTCACCTGTATAAAAGACTCCTGTACACAGACTCAATTAATCAGTCTGACTCTAACCTCTACAACATGGGCAAGACCAAAGAGCTTTCTAAGGATGTCAGGGACAAGATCATAGACCTGCACAAGGCTGGAATGGGCTACAAAACCATAAGTAAGAAGCTGGGTGAGAAGGAGACAACTGTTGGTGCAATAGTAAGAAAATGGAAGACATACAAAATGACTGTCAATCGACGTCGATCTGGGGCTCCATGCAAAATCTCACCTCGTGGAGTATCCTTGATCCTGAGGAAGGTGAGAGCTCAGCCGAAAACTACACGGGGGGGGGGGGGACGACGGGACATGTTAATGATCTCAAGGCAGCTGGGACCGCAGTCACCAAGAAAACCATTGGAAACACATTACGCCGTAATGGATTAAAATCCTGCAGTGCCCGCAAGGTCCCCCTGCTCAAGAAGGCACATGTACAGGCCCGTCTGAAGTTTGCAAATGAACATCTGGATGATTCTGAGAGTGATTGGGAGAAGGTGCTGTGGTCAGATGAGACTAAGGGGAGATTCACACGAGCGTTGCGTTTTTGCGCGCGCAAACAACGCGGCGTTTTGCGAGCGCAAAAAACATTTGACAGCTGCGTGTGTCATGCGTGTCTGATGCGCGGCTGCGTGATTTTCGCGCAGCCGGCATCATAGAGATGAGGCTTGTCGACGCCCGTCACTGTCCAAGGTGCTGAAAGAGCTAACTCTTTCAGCACCCTCGACAGTGAATGCCGAACACAACAGCGATAAACCTGTAAAAAAAAAAGATAAAGTTCCTACTTACCGAGAACTTCCCGGCCGTTGCCTTGGTGACGCGTCCTTGGTGACGCGTCCTTGGTGACGCGCCTCTCTTGACATCGGGCCCCACCTCCCTGGATGACGCGGCAGTCCAAGTGACCGCTGCAGCCTGTGATTGGCTGCAGCCTGTGCTTGGCCTGTGATTGGCTGGAGCTGTCACTTGAACTGAAGTGTCATCCCGGGAGGTCGGACTGCAGGAAGGAGACAGGAGTAATCGGTAAGTTAGAACTTCGTTTTTTTACAGGTTCATGTATTTTGGGATCGCAAGTCACTGTCCATGGTGCTGAAACAGTTTAACTCTTTCAGCACCATGCACAGTGAATCTCTCCCGACGTCGCGGACCGGAAATTTTTTTGCCGGGTTCGGCCAAAACGAGTTTGGCCGAACCCGGTGAAGTTTGCCTCGGTTGTCGGGGTTCGCTCCTCGCAAAGACACTCCGTTTGGATGCTTGGAAACAGAAAAGCACGTGGTGCTTTTCTGTTTTCATTCATCCTTTTCACTGCTGTTGCGCGAATCACGCTCGTCCCACGGAAGTGCTTCCGTGTGGTGCGCGTGATTTTCACGCACCCATTGACTTCAATGGGTGCGTGATGCGCGAAATACGCAGAGTTATTGAACCTGTCGCGCTTTTTGCGCAGCAGACAAACGCTGCGCAAAAAGCACGGACTGTCTGTACTGCCCCATAGACTTGTATTGGTCCATGCGTGCCGCGTGAAAACCACGCAGCCCGCACGGACCGAATACACGCTCGTGTGAATCCCCCCTAAAATTGAGCTCTTTGGCATTAAC